>NC_136503.1:15036987-15191987 GCF_053919585.1 Euprymna scolopes | reverse complement strand
TATATGCCGCGTGTATATATATATATATATATGCCGCGTGTATATATATATATATATGCCGCGTGTATATATATATATATATATATATATGCCGCGTGTATATATATATGCCGCGTATATATATATATGCCATGTATATATATGTATATATATATATGCCATGTATATATATGTATATATATATGCCATGTATATATATGTATATATATATGCCATGTATATATATGTATATATATATGCTATGTATATATGTATATGTATATATATATATATATATGCCGTGTATATATATATGTATATATATATATGCTATGTATATATATATGTATATATATATATGCTATGTATATATATATATGCTATGTATATATAAATGCTATGTATATATAAATACTATGCATATATTTATATGCTATGTATATATATGTATATATATGCTATGTATATATATATATATATGCTATGTATATATATATATATATATATGCTATGTATATATATATATGTATATATATATATATGCTATGTATATATATATATGCTATGTATATATATATATGCTATGTATATATATATATGCTATGTATACATATATATGTATATATATATATGCCGTGTATATATATATAATTATATATATATATATATATATGCCGTGTATATATATATATATATATATATATATATATTCCGTATATATATTATGTATGTATGTATATATATATATATATATATATATATATATAGAGAGAGAGAGAGAGAGAGAGAGAGAGAGAGAGTGAGAGTATTAATAAAAATACCGTAGTAGTAGTAGTAGTAGTAGTAGTAGTAGTAGTAGTAGTAGTAGTTATTTTTTTACAAGGTGGTCACCACTTATCAAGGCCCGGAAGCCACTCAGGGATAAGTGTTCGTAATAATAATAATAATAATAATAATAATAATAATAATAAATAGGTTAGCAACAGCACGTCTGTGAGAGAAAGGCATCAGCCAGTCAAATTACATTTTAGCGATGGGACAAGGGATGATGTTTTGTATTATGTTATCTTTTAAAAGTTCATTTTTTTGTGAATATATTACACAAAGGTGACAATTGTACCTGTTGTTCTGTTCGGCAAATTCTAACAATAATGTTTTTCTTGTTCTTTTTTTTTCAATTATTTTTCACAACTAGACATGTGTTTATCTTTCTACATTTAATTAAAATTTTCCCTAAGAAACACTTTTGCAAGTCAGGCCAAGAGAAAAAAAGAAGAGCAGCCATTTTGCAAAAATGACTGAATGAAGTTAAAATGTGTGAAAAGCCCCACGCAGTGAGTAATTCATTGGATTCACGTCTCACACTGTTCTTGTTCTATTCAGTCTTTAATCGGAATTTGTTGGGGTATTTGGGTCAACTTTGGATATGTGCAAGTGAGAAATGTAAAAGTGCTTTATTAAAATCTAACAATGCGCAACAGAATATACTTTCTTATACATGAATCACACCCGACTGGTCATTAAAAAGAAATCAAATCTTTACACTATTGTGCGCAAGGTTTCAGTAAACAATCTTTATATAATAAAGCTAAAGCATCTGTTTTCAGATGTGAATGCATATTTTTATGATTTGATTTTCTCTGTTAAAAGTCGAATTTGATTGGGATGTTGTGAAAAATAGGGTTTTCTTCAATTTTCTAACTGAATGCATCTTTTATTTTTTTATAGTTTTGTTTCTATCTTTTTCCTCCATTCTCCGTTTCTTTATTCGTTTCTTTATTCATTTCTTTATTCATTTCTTTATTCCTTTCTTTATTCATTTCTTTATTCATTTCTTTATTCCTTTCTTTATTCATTTCCTTATTCCTTTCTTTATTCATTTCTTTATAACTTTCTTTATTAATTTCTTTATAACTTTCTTTATTCATTTCTTTATTCCTTTCTTTATTCATTTCTCTATTCCTTTCTTTATTCATTTCTTTATTCCTTTCTTTATTCATTTCTTTATTCCTTTCTTTATTCATTTCTTTATTCATTTCTTTATTCATTTCTTTATTCCTTTCTTTATTCATTTCTTTATAACTTTCTTTATTAATTTCTTTATAACTTTCTTTATTCATTTCTTTATTCCTTTCTTTATTCATTTCTTTATTCCTTTCTTTATTCATTTCTTTATTCCTTTCTTTATTCATTTCTTTATTCCTTTCTTTATTCATGTCTTTATTCATTTCTTTATTCATTTCTTTATTCCTTTCTTTATTCATTTCTTTATAACTTTCTTTATTAATTTCTTTATAACTTTCTTTATTCATTTCTTTATTCCTTTCTTTATTCATTTCTTTATTCCTTTCTTTATTCATTTCTTTATTCCTTTCTTTATTCATTTCTTTATTCCTTTCTTTATTCATTTCTTTATTCATTTCTTTATTCATTTCCTTATTCCTTTCTTTATTCCTTTCTTTATTCATTTCTTTATTCATTTCTTTATTCCTTTCTTTATTCATTTCTTTATTCCTTTCTTTATTCATTTCTTTATTCCTTTCTTTATTCATTTTTTTATTCATTTCTTTATTCATTTCCTTATTCTTTTCTTTATTCATTTCTTTATTCATTTCTTTATTCCTTTCTTTATTCATTTCTTTATTCCTTTCTTTATTCCTTTCTTTATTCATTTCTTTATTCATTTCTTTATTCCTTTCTTTATTCATTTCTTTATTCATTTCTTTATTCATTTCTTTATTCCTTTCTTTATTCATTTCTTTATTCATTTCTTTATTCATTTCTTTATTCCTTTCTTTATTCATTTCTTTATTCATTTCTTTATTCCTTTCTTTATTCATTTCTTTATTCCTTTCTTTATTCATTTCTTTATTCCTTTCTTTATTCATTTCTTTATTCATTTCTTTATTCATTTCTTTATTCCTTTCTTTATTCATTTCTTTATTCCTTTCTTTATTCCTTTCTTTATTCCTTTCTTTATTCATTTCTTTATTCCTTTCTTTATTCATTTCTTTATTCCTTTCTTTATTCCTTTCTTTAATCATTTCTTTATTCCTTTCTTTATTCATTTCTTTATTCCTTTCTTTATTCCTTTCTTTATTCCTTTCTTTATTCCTTTCTTTATTCATTTCTTTATTCATTTCTTTATTCATTTCTTTATTCCTTTCTTTATTCATTTCTTTATTCCTTTCTTTATTCATTTCTTTATTCCTTTCTTTATTCATTTCTTTATTCCTTTCTTTATTCATTTCTTTATTCCTTTCTTTATTCATTTCTTTATTCCTTTCTTTATTCATTTCTTTATTCCTTTCTTTATTCCTTTCTTTATTCCTTTCTTTATAACTTTCTTTATTCCTTTCTTTATAACTTTCTTTATTCCTTTCTTTATAACTTTCTTTATTCCTTTCTTTATTCATTTCTTTATTCCTTTCTTTATTCATTTCTTTATTTCTTTCTTTATTCATTTCTTTATTCATTTCTTTATTCATTTCTTTATTCATTTCTTTATTCTTTTCTTTATTCATTTCTTTATTTCTTTCTTTATTCATTTCTTTATTTCTTTCTTTATTCATTTCTTTATTCCTTTCTTTATTCATTTCTTTATTCCTTTCTTTATTCATTTCTTTATTCCTTTCTTTATTCATTTCTTTATTCATTTCTTTATTCATTTCTTTATTCCTTTCTTTATTCATTTCTTTATTCCTTTCTTTATTCATTTCTTTATTCCTTTCTTTATTCATTTCTTTATTCATTTCTTTATTCATTTCTTTATTCCTTTCTTTATTCCTTTCTTTATTCATTTCTTTATTCCTTTCTTTATTCATTTCTTTATTCCTTCCTTTATTCCTTTCTTTATTCATTTCTTTATTCCTTTCTTTATTCCTTTCTTTATTCCTTTCTTTATTCCATTCTTTATTCATTTCTTTATTCCTTTCTTTATTCATTTCTTTATTCCTTTCTTTATTCATTTCTTTATTCATTTCTTTATTCATTTCTTTATTCTATTCTTTATTCATTTCTTTATTCCTTTCTTTATTCATTTCTTTATTCCTTTCTTTATTCATTTCTTTATTCCTTTCTTTATTCATTTCTTTATTCCTTTCTTTATTCATTTCTTTATTCATTTCTTTATTCCTTTCTTTATTCATTTCTTTATTCATTTCTTTATTCCTTTCTTTATTCCTTTCTTTATTCCTTTCTTTATAACTTTCTTTATTCCTTTCTTTATAACTTTCTTTATTCCTTTCTTTATTCATTTCTTTATTTCTTTCTTTATTCATTTCTTTATTCATTTCTTTATTCATTTCTTTATTCATTTCTTTATTCATTTCTTTATTCTTTTCTTTATTCATTTCTTTATTTCTTTCTTTATTCATTTCTTTATTTCTTTCTTTATTCATTTCTTTATTCATTTCTTTACGTTTCCTATCGTCTTCATTCTTTTGTCTTTTTTATTCCTTCTTTTTCTGTTTTTTTCCCCTCTCTTTTTCTCTGCTACTACCAGATACTAGCTTCCTGACCTAAACTGCATCAAATATTGTTGTTTTTTTCTTTCCTGTTGCGAAATTCAGTCATGTTCTGCAAAGTCAAAAAAACACAAAAAACAACAATTTTCTTTACAAAACAACCAAACCAAACACCATGAATAAATATTTGGAGATATAAAGAACTTGGAACACAAAACGCTTTTTTCCAAAATTATCGAATTTAACGTTAAATAAACCGGAAAGAGTTTATATGTCGTAAAACAAAACAGTCAAACTAACCTCCCTTTTCTTTGTGTTCGTTCTTTCTTTTTTCTTCTTTTTTCCTTTCTTCTTCCTTTTATTTTATTTCTATCTTTTTTTTTTCATTCTTTGTTTCTTCTCTCTTTCTTTATTTGCTTTCTATCTTTCATTTTTTCCTTTCTTTCTCGTCTCCATTTTTCTTCATTCTGTCTTCTTTTTAACTATCTTTTTTTTTTTTTTTTTTGTAATTTCTTCCTTTGTGCCCTTTTTCTTTCCCTATAGAAATAAATTAAAAGAACAAAGGGTGGAAGAAAAAATAATGAAAGGAAAGAAGTTATCTCCGAGAACATGCTAGAACGTTTCTGAATTTTTGAGATGAGTATTGGTTATTCGCATTATTTAGATTCTTCGGATAACTGATCTTATCTTGGGTGACATTTTCACAACGTTTCGGTCGATGTAATCTCTGACCTTCTTCAGGTGTATCTTATAAACTCGGGAATGTTTCTGTCGAACTCGGGAATTTGGATGGAATTTTGGCAAGGAACCAAAGCGCAGTGGTTAGAATACTTGGAAAAATCAATTATTAAAGGGTTTTTTTTTTACATAGGTATCACCACTTATCCAGGCCAAGAGGCCACTTGAGGACAAGGGTTAAAGAGTGTGCAGTAGAAATTGGACAATATAGTAATCGTTAGTAATGGAAATTCGGTAAATTTGTTAACTTATATGGAATGGCCCATCAAAAACTTGTTTACGTTAGACTTGAACACAACCATATTGTAGTCAGCTGGAAAGCAGGAAAACGGAAGATAATTCCACAGGCATGCAGTTCTAAGAAAGAAGCTTTGCTCATGGAATCTACGTTTAGGTTTAGGCACAGATAAAGAGTAGGGGAAATTAGTGATAGTGTTTTCTGCTAGACGAGTGTTTCTTGTGAAAGTTTGGCGAGGGAGGGGGCATAGATTGGAGCTCAGCCGAGTGATCTTCTCCTGAAGGGTGAAGGTTCAAGTCTCAGTGCGGGCGACTGAAAAATATAATTGCGAATTACTTCGAATCTCTATCTAGTCATGACTAATAGAACAAGCACATGATAAGCCCGTGAAGTAAATAAAGGGTTCCATTTGAAATTTCATCAAAATTCCCGAGTTCGACAGAAACACTTCCGAGTTCGACAAGTCGCAGAGGTTGCATCGACCGAAATGTTGTGAAAATAACACTTAAGATGAGAACAATAGTCTAAAGAATGCAAATAATACAAGAATATATACTTGTTTCCTATTCTTCCCAAATTATTCTTTCAAAGACTTCTTTCTCATCTAAAATATTTACATACCATAGTAATTTAGAACTATAGAGTTCTAGCCAAGGGACATAACTCTTTATTTGTTAGAGCATCTGAGATCTAAAATATGGCATTTTTTTTTTTTTTTTTGATTGGTGACCTTAAAACAGAAATAATTTAGAATTTATAAAAAGAAAGAAAAATCACCTCTCAATGTGGAAACTGAATTATTGATTTTTGTTACTATTATTGCAACCGTAAAGTACCATCATATTATATTGAGAGCAGCTACATTTATAAACAAAGCCATTAACACTAATAAAGATGCGTTCAGTTGTCGGTCGGTTGAGAGTTTTCTCTTTTCTCCATTCTCTTTCTCTCTTTCCTTCCCTCTCTCTCTCTCTCTTTTCCTCTCCCTACTCGCCCCCTTATACGTATCTATAAGGGAAATCAAAAATACATCATTTTTTTTTTTTTACTTTCATTCATTGCACTTTGCCACTGAGATGTAAATTGATACTGTGAATTTATAGCAGGAATCCTAAGTGAGGAATTGGACGGCTAGCTATTTGTTCACATTACATTAAAATTTATGCAGTCTTGTACAGTCTGGAAAATAAGGAACAAGAAGAGAATTCCCAAGGCAAGCTGTTCGAGGAAGTAGGCTATTAGAGAAGAATTTTTTTTTTGCATCTGGAAATATATAGAATGAAGGAGTGTGGTTTTGCTGCTAGTGTTTTTTTTTGGGGGGGGGGGATTTAGATTGGAAGGTTACAAGTTCAGTAAGTTCGTTGGAGCACATTCCATTGAAGTACTTGTAAAACAAGCACAGAGATGCAACATTGCAGTGAAGAGACAGAGGTTGAAGCTTGATAGACACTGCAGGATTAGAGACTCTTTTTTTGTACCCTCCCCAAAAAGGGGAGCCTAGTGGTTGGTGCAGTTATGCAGATGTGACAACAATACTCCATACACAGGCGAATGATAGCTTTCATATATGATACTGATGAGTGTGAGAAGTTTTCTGGCCCGGTAGAGGAAACCCACATTTTTACAACAGAATTGGCAGTATCTTCTATGAATTCTAATTGATGTTGAGTGTTACACCAAGGAATTTGAATATTGCACTCTTGAGAAAGTCATGGCAATAAGTGGTTGGAAATGTTTCTCATAATTGTTAAAAGAAAGGAACTTAATATTCCTCTAATAATATCATACAAATTAATTTCCATTAGAAGACGTTCATCCTAGATTTTGTCCAAAGCATTGGATATGTCAAGCGCTATTGGTTTAACTTCACCTGCATTAGCTAATCTATGGTATATGCCTTCAGAGATAACAGGTAGGATATTTGCAATAAAGCAGGATTGTCTAAACCCATACTCTTTGACAGAAAAAAGTGTAACATTTTGCAGGTCAATTGTTTCACTAGAGTTCTTGAAAACTGGTACCACAAAGACAATTTTCCAGCTATCAGGAAGATAAGATTCAACAAGGTTATAAAGTCTAGAAAAGATAGGGGCCAGCTCAGCAGACAATTTCATTATTGTTATAGCAAAAATAAGGTCTGGTACACATGAAGGATATCAATTTTTTTTATAATATCCAAGACATATGCACGGGTGATGGTGCTATGATCTTACAGTGTCTTTTTGATATGGTAAATGTTCTGGCTATTTATATCCAACTGAAACGCGAAGTGCTTGCTGCCTATGTGCAATAGCAGTCGCAAAATGCACCATCAGGAAAAGTGGTGTTTATTATAGAAGAAATACTTCTACATCTACTTTAATCCATACATTTACCTCATTTGTGCACTGTTAGGCAAGGACAGAAAAAGTTTCATCTAAGGTGCATATCTGATGAGATCTTTGATGGATTTCCAAATCAGCACGTTCCTAGTATCTTGCTGATTTGAGCAATGGCGCTTTTATTCGGGATGTGAGGTTTAATGTGATATCAACAATTATGACAAGGTGATCAGCATTCCCGAGTTAGCTATGAACATCTGTCACAGGAGAGTGTTTCTTAATGATTGTTTAATTGACATGATGCTATACATCTGAGTTATTTAGTTGCGCGATGGGATTTCAATTACTAACTGGTTCCCAAAATAGTAATTTTTTCTCAATTATTATTTAATGTAGTGCTATGTATCTCTCTCTCTCTCTATATATATATATAACTACTTCATTTACTCACATAAAATTAATATACGAAAGTATAGATTTATGCGTAAACTTTAAGTATTTACTTCAAAAGTGCTCAATACGTAGGTAGAGCTAGTTAGTAATTTATAAAATATATATGGCGATTAAGCAACACTGAATATTCTGCGTTTCATCCACTATAGGATTCGTCAGGCTTATGCGCATAAGCCTGACGAATCCTATAGTGGATGAAACGCAGAATATTCAATGTAGCTTAATAGCCATATATATTTTATAAATTACTATATATATATATATATATATATATATATATATATATATATATATATTTGAAATTGGTATATTTAGGCAGCATTTTTTCATTCAAGAAAATATTATTAAATGCAGCAGATACTCTTTTCTTTATGATTCTTTTTTTTTTAATTTTTCGATTTTCCGTATAATCTTTTTTATATCACAATCACAAATATTAATAAACGTTCCATAGTTGTTGCTGTCACGAGCGCTTTCGATTCGTCCACTAATTATTGAAATAAAAAACATTAAACAATTACTCATCAACAATCATTTTCCTAATTACATTGTTGATGAACAAATAAAACGAATGCTACAATCCGTTGAAAACCCTAATAATAATATTAGCCAACACCGCAATGTAAACCCCATTAATATATTTTATCAAAATCAAATAACACCTAACTTCAGAATCGAAGAAAATGCAATTAAAAATATCATACGTAGATACTTGACGCCTATTGACAGTAATTCTAAAATTAAATTTATTGTTTACTACAAGAATTTTAGAACATAAAACCTTGTGATTAGAAACAGCTCATCACCGGCTATAAAAACATTGGAACAAACCAATGTAGTGTACAAATTCAAATGCTATATGGGAGAATGTAACTCCGAAAATGATACATACATTGGGCATCCAACGACAACGTTGTCCCGGCGAATAACCATCCATATAAATAATACTTATTCTATTTATGAACATTGGATAAAAGAACGTAACTGCCCCCCCTCCAATCTTAGAAAGGTCTTCGTTGACAACATAAAAATTATACAACATGAAAATAATATTAAAAAATTAAATATTCTTGAAGCGTCATATATTAGAACCCTTCAACCCACTATCAATGATATTGCATTCGAGAAAAGCAGTAATGTTCTAAAATGTCTTGCGTAGTTCGTATTGGACGGAGTTTGTTAACGGTGTCCAAAACTTGCTGATTTTAATACTCGAATTCTTAATCGACTTTTCAATGCTTCTATATATTTTAACTTATCATCACCTAACGTCGTTTACTGGATATTTTAGTTATCACTTTTAATTCTCATTTTCGCTCCTTCGCACTTTTACTTCAACACCTGATGATTCGTTGACGAATCGAAAGCGCTCGTGATAGCAACAATTATGGAACTTTTGTTAATATTTTTGATTTTGATATAAAAAAGATTATGCGGAAAATCGAAAAGTTAAAAAAAGAATTATAAAGCAAAGTGTATCCGTGGCATTTAGTAATATTTGCTTGAATATATATATATATATATATATATATATATATATATATATATATATATATATAGTTTCCCTTTTCCTAGATGCATGTCTTAACGAGGCTAGAGGGCACATCTCTATCTGTGTTTTCAAACTCTGTGCCACATACTAACTTAGAAATTCTTACATCCCAGCGCACTACATACAGCACTTAGTGTTCCTAAAGGGTCACCCGTCTGGTATTGACCTAGATCATCGATGCTTAACTTTGTTCACACACACACACACACACATATATATATATATATATATATATATATATATATATATATATATATATATGACTGCAAATTATTGTCTACAAGAATTATTATATTGTAGGCATATATATCTACAGAATAATAGGATTACACTCATTTTTGGATTTTTTATTTGGATCGCTATGTCATTATTGTATTTTACAACTCGGACTACTTCTTATGAGAACATTGAATCTTATGACCAATTCGCCTTTTGGAATAACCTAACCACTGCATATCCTTTCATTTGGACTTTGTTTTTTTCATTCTTTATTTCTTTTCTCCATTTCATGAACTCTTTACACTAACTTTTTTTTGCATATATAATTAGTTTTCATATAATGCAGTTTTCATTCATGTCAATACCACCAGCAACTCCATATCTTCGCTATAATAATTATTTGAAAATATCTTTCCTCCGACGAAACGAATGCATTCTTTAAAACTCTGCAGATTAAGGAAATCTTAATATTTCTTATTTGAGTATCCTGTCGAACAAAAAATTCTTGTAAATTATAAATTATAGTTTTTAATTGTATCCTTTTATGACAACTGTATTTCCTATTTTGGTTGTATTGAGTTTATTTATTTGGTTGGGATTACTTTATAGATATTAATATTTATATCCTCTTTAAGTTTACAGGAGCTTTTGCCTTGTAAACTTAATTTTTACTTCTTGATTATATATATAAGCAGGGCTACTCAGTGTTGCCTCATGCAAATATAATTTATTTCTGTTAAAACTTCTATCGCTCTACATCTCTTCCCAACCTTCTCCTCTTTTTCTTTAGCTTAGCCCATTCCTTTCTAACTGGGGCATACATACATACATACATACATACATACATACATACATTCATTCATCTTATTTATAAAATGGATTTCTAGAGTAACGAGTTTGCATTTTCTTTCCCATTTCGTACATAATAACACTGCAAACCCGACCCCCTTACTGATCAGACCTAGCCCAGTTGAACCCTGGAGAATGAATAATTATTTTCTAAATGTTAGATATTATTCATCAAGAGCAACTCTGATTCAGAATATACTGACTTTGTGAGTGTTTGTTTTGTGGTTTTTGACTTTTAGCTGGACATACAAACACACAGACAACTGCCATTTTAATAATAGAGCATTAAGAAGCGTTTAGATAGAATCTGATAAAAACGTAAAAATAGGCAGGCAGAATCAGCTTAACTAAATACAACGGAACTGACTTATGACACGATTTTACATTTTGTCTTTATTATGAAAAGAGTTCATCAGAAGTAAGCGGAAACATTCTTTTGTAATTTACAAAGATGTCATAGATGTTTGAAGCAAAAAAGGGTTGACAAGAACAAAGAGAAAAACAAGAGATAGGAAAACAGGAAAAGGAAGATAATTGTGAAGAAAAGCAAATGTCTCTTTTTCTTCTCTTTGAACTTGCACAGATTTAATGGCGCCGTCTTGAGAAATCTCGTTTTTACTTAAACGGCTAGAGTACATGTAACCTATTCCAATGAAATATCCGATAAAATCTTGGAAAATCCCAATGGGAATATTCTCTATCCTGTATCAATTGTGACACTAGATGGGTTTTAAATTTCTTATGATGGATGCAATCATTTCGTTTTCTTTGGTTGTTTTCTTCACTTTTTCTTTTCCCCCGGAAAACAAGACCCAATGGAAATTACCAAGAGAGAACCAATTAAAGCACCCTGTGCAAAAAGTCGTTAAGCCGTTGAGCCAAGCGACAAGATGATTGGCTTAGCAACTTCATTGCATGGAGTGTTTCGATTGGTCTAAACATCAACCAATGAAGACATCACGGGACAAATGAATGAAACACGAAACTTTGGATACGACAAAAGTGCTTGACAAAAACAAATGGCTTCCCAATATTGCTTGTTTTTTTCTTCTTTTTTTTGCATTAATTGCATGTTAAGAAAAATTTTTTTTAAATATTTCTTAAAAAAACAAAAAATGATTTTTATATTATTTAATTTTATGATATTTTTAAACTAATTAATATTAATATAATCATGACTGTTTTTTTTTGTCTGTGTATGGATGATAACACCGAGATGATATTAAAAATTTAATAAAATCGTATTTTATGATTTCTAGCCATATGACAAATATAGGTATATACATATAGATATATTTGCATAGGTATGACTTTAGGATTGGGTTCGAATCTTCCAACCAGCAGTAATTATCATTTCCTATACTGATGATTGCGTAAGCATGTAATGCTTGTGTTTGAGATATAAAAGCAATCGTTAATATGTGTCTAAAAATAGCATAGCTATGGAGTCTATTTAAGAAATTAAACCAAGAAGTGTTTATATTATTCAATATTATATTTTTAAACTAATTAATATTAATATAATCATTAATTTTTTTTGGGGGGGGGGATAATAACATATTCACCGAGATAATATTAAAACCTTAATAAAATCGTATTCCACAATTTATTACAATTATTACGATCTATACTGATGATAGCGTAAGCATGAAATACTTGTTAGAAGTATAAAAGCAATTGTTAATATGTATTTAAAAAATAGTATAGTTATCAAGCCCCTTTAAGAAATAAAAACTGGGCCCTCTTCTGACCAGCAGCAATTATCACTTCCTACATTGCGTAAGCATAAAACATCTATGTCTGTAGATATAAAAATAATTGTTAATATTATTATAAAAATATTATATATATATATATTGCATAATTGTGTTGACACACCGGTTCTCATTAGATCACCGAAATTAAGCAACATTGAACCTGTTCTGTACAAGATGGGTGATCGTTGGAAAATACCAGGCGCTGTATATAGGACGCAGACACCTTCTTACAAGAACTGCAAAATCCTAACATCATCATTTCGCTTGAGAATGGGCCGTATTGGCAGCTAAGTTATGACTTCACTTTCTTTGAGCTTTTCAAATTGTTATCTGGATGGAGGAGAACTTGTTTCTGAAGATACTTTATTTCTGACCTAAAATGCACCAAACATTGATGTTATTGTCTTTCTTTTTTTTTCGCTTTGGAAAACTCAATCATGTTCTGCAAAATCGGAAACATAAACAATTTTCCTTTACAAAACAACCAAACCAAACACTATAAATAAATATTTGAAGATATAAAGAACTTGATGTATAAAATCTTTTTCTTAAATTACTCAATTCATCATAAAATAACCTGAAAAAGGGTTGATATGTCGTCAAACAAAAACAACCAAATTGGGACTTTACCACTGGATTGGGTTAGGGTTAAGGTTTGTGTAGTTAATAAGAAAGTGCAATAAGAAAAAAATGTATTTTTGTTTAAATAAAATACGAGAGTCTCTCCAAAAGTAAGGCTTCCTATTTTTTTAAACTCAAAAACTAAAGTTGAAGAGCTACCAAGAAAGGAATGGTGTTGTATAGGGTCCATATTGGAGATCATATTAAGGCAACGTTAGTGACAATACTGAGAGAAACATTTATAACCGGTTGAGATGATGAGAGAGAGAGAGAGAGAGAGAGAGAGAGAGAGAGAGAGAGAGAGATATACATTTCTTGTAAGAGTTACATAAAGTTCATAATAACGATGAGGGAGACAAAGTTCATATTAAGGATGTTTCACAAATTACCTTTTGCTGTTGAATGATGACACGACACAGTTTTACAAAAACATGATGATAACTTCTTTATTATCAGATCGACCGGTCGAATGATGATGACGTCAAGGAATTCAAAGTCGTACATGATTAAACGTTCTCCTTTCGCTTCTAAAGGGACCCTCCTCTGATCATGTCAGCTCTGTCCGACCGACTCTGCTGACTGTTCGATCCGGACTCGACTGCCTCTGATCTTTGACTGTCTGCTTCTCTCTGCTAATTCGAGCTCCTATTATCGAGAATTCCTTTTTTCTATGACGTCAGATGTGTGGTTTCAAACGTGATCAATTCACGTGGCTTAAACATATGTAGCTCGACACATATTCCCAAAACACTCTTCTGCAGACAAAGAATTCTCACTAACCTATTTTTAAATTTTATTGTTCATTGTGTTTTTAGCTGGCCTTTTTAATTCAATTTCCATAAAAGAATGAACAATTAATTCTTTTGACAAACAAACATATCTAAACTATTTTATATGAAATTTAACAATAGCCAAATTCCAACATTCTCACTCCGAATCTATTCTGAACCTTGCTTACACGGTTCGAATCTTGGTCTATCCTAATCTCATTTTCCATTTATCTAATGTTTTTCTTATTTACAAGAAAAGGGGACAGCCTTTCTTGTAACAGTGGTACCATTAAAATGACCGACCTTTTGTGTTTCAGAATGTATTTTTCTTGTAGTCACCACGATTATCAATGCATTTTTGCTAGCCTCTTTTGATGCATTGATTGTAAAAGTCTTGAGCACGCTTTGTCACTCACATCTCTGACGCCTCTCCACTCTGAAATCGACAAACTCATCACCTAACTGTGCTGACATCAACTGTATTGACTTTATAAACATTCACCAGGCGCCGGTGATCAGTTCAATTTTTCCTGCATGGAAGAATTCAATGACGCATCTCTGCTTCTGACTCATATCCATGACAGGGGCTGCTTTCTTAGAGTCTTACACCGTGAATATCTGCAACAGAGAGATGAAACTTTCAGGTCATGAATGCATAAGCTCAGTTATCATAACAATGCAATTTGGGTGGAATAAAACAATTGAATGCATTACTTTTAGAACGCCGCCTTCGTATGTAGAAACGTCTTCCTGTGTAGAAACGTATGGGGTGGAGTGGATTGTTAGATGAAGTAACTTTTGTCGAAGGCAGTTTAGCATCGTGTTCAATATCTTCAAGAGTAAAGTTGGGCAAAACATAGACCGAAAACAATAAAGACTACAATGTGGTCACCTTCAAGTCTAATGTAAACAAGTTCTTGTTGAGCAGCCTCCTTAAATAATCCATTTCTACCCCATTTTCACCACTATCTATTAATACATTGTTGCCTTAGTGACAACCATACACTTATTAACCCTTGTCCTCAAGTGGTCTATGCGCCTTGATATGTGGTGACTCATATGTAAAAAGAAAAAAACTGCCATACATAAACAAGATATAGATTCAGTGTATAGGTGATGGTTGCATAAGCAGCAGGACCAAAAACAGAAGCAGCAACAACGGTTTAACATCTTTTTTACATACTATTATGTTTTGGACGGCTTTTAGAAATTGACTTCCAAACATTCTTCGTATGAACTCTTACTTCTGCTCACAGAAATTTGCTATTTTCTGCATTGATAAAAACCTAGACTCAACCTAATTTTTGTCTTTTTTTTTTTTTACAAAGGAGTTGCCACTAACCAAGGCCTAAAGGCCACTCAAGGATTAGGGTCAATGAGTGTACGGTAGTAAATGGGATAATATCATAGTAATCGATAGTAGTGTAAATTTGGCTAATTTTATTACTTAAAGTGGACGGCTCATCAAGAACCTGTTTATGTTGGATTTGAAGACTACCATATTGTAATCGGCTAGAACGAGAGTTTTACAGGCGGGCAATTCTAAGAAAGAAACTTCATGGAATCCATGTTTAGGTTTAGGCACAAATAAAGAGTGGGGGAAATTATTGATAGTGGTTTCAGCTAGACAAGTGTTTTTCGTGAAAGTTTAGCAAGGGGGGACCATAGATTGAAACTCAGACAAACACTTGCCATGAAAATAATGATAAAGCAGAGACAAGCTCGCAATGTCTCTTCTGTGGAGAAAGAGATTGCAGGGATAAGAAAAGGGGCATTCCCTACAAGGCTATAAAGTTTATTTTGAATTCTCTCAAGCCAAGATAGAGTGCTGCTAGCAGTTCCTGACCACATGTGGCAACAGTACTCCATACTTGGCTCTTATACAGGTGGAGAATTGCATAGGCAGTGAGATATCTACTGGGGCAGTAAAATGATCCCACCATCTTTCCAGCAACCTTGGCAACAGATTTGATGTACGTGTTTCATGCCAGACCAGGAGTGAAGGTCAGACCCAGTTTGTTAAAGTATGAATCCTCCCCAAGATGAGAGCTATTCATTTCAATTGATGCCAGACGGGGGTTGATGATGGAAAGATAGAAGCTCGGTTTTAGATGCATTTAAATTAACCAGCCGCCCCTTTCCCCTTTGCACTACGTGCTCAAGATCAGAGGAGAGAGAATCAGAGATATCTTGGTCATTTACAGCTTTTGAAATGTTGCCATAGATTGCAGTGGCGTCAGCCATTAATGTCTACAAATGATCTTAGAATGTGATTTGGAAAGATCATTGATGAAGATCAGAAAGAGAGTTGTGCCAAGGATGGACCCCTGAGAGATGCCAGCATTATTATTGCGAGGTTTCTGCCCATCAGTCACTACTCTTATAAACCTATCAGAGAGAAATGATTTACTAATTGAGAAAACCTTTATACCGTAGCTGGAGATCTTGTAGAGTAGACCTTTATGCCATACGCTATCAAAGACGTTTGATTTGTCAAGAAATGAAGCCTCCCCATTAAGAGATTTGCTAATTCTATGAGATATAACAGTTAGCATATCTGATGTAGATCTAGCAGAACAGAAACCATATTGCATGTCACTAAGGAGGCTATTTTTGCTGATTTAAATTACTATTTAGTATATTTATTTATGTACGGTTTCCTGTGATCATTAGAAGTTTTGTGTCCCTTAGACATGGTACTCTTTCTATCAGGGGTTTTGATCAGAATGCCAAGGCTTTGATTCACTCATTTGCATCTATGTAATAATGCAACCACCTCTAATATATTAGAATATGCAATGTCTCAAATCTGAAATAATGGGAATGCTTGGGTTGGTAAATGTAGAACAGTTGAGATAGCTGGGTCAGTTCATCGAAATGTCAAACAAAACATGGAAGGAAGTGATAAATAGTGATTTGTAGAGAAAAAGAGATAAAGAAAGACCTGACTAAAGATAGGTTCGTTTGAGAGTAGATTTTCAAAAGCCATCCAACAGAATGCCAGTATGTAAAAGAAGTGTTTCACCATAAGTGATAACGATGATGATGATGAGTTGGCTCCAGAGTAGCTGATTTGACTAGACTTAGAGATTCCTATTGATTAGAAGGCCGAATTCTTTTTTTAATGTTCGAGATCATATATGGGCATAAAGTGGCTATGTCTATATTATCAAATCTGTTGCTAAGATCGCTGGAAAAATGATTGGATCACTCTATTATTCCAGTAGATACCTCACTGCTGATGCAATCCTCTATTTATATAAGAGCCAGATACGTTCTAAAAAGGGGTACTGTTGCCTTATCTGGGCAAGAGCTGCTCGGCGTACCCTCTCTAACCTTGATAGAGTTCAAAACCGGCTTTGAAACCTAGTAGGTGATGCCCTTTTCTCTTCCTTGCAACCTTATTCCCAACAGAAGAGACGTGGCAAGTCTGTCGCTGCTCTGTCGTTATTTTCATGGCAAGTGTTCGACTGAACTTCAATCTATGGTTCCTCTTGCCAAACTATCACAAAACACTTGACTAGCTACAACCACTATATACGATTTCCCCTCCACTCTCTTACTGTGTCTAAATCTTAATTAAGATTCCATGAACAAAGGTTATTTTCCAGAACTGTGGAACATTGTTCCATTGGCCTGTTTCCCGGTTGAATACAAAATAGTAGCCTTCAAATCCAATGTAAACAAATTCTTGCTGAGCCGTCTCCTTAAATAATAAAATTCTACCCAATTTACACCATCAGTGATTACTACACTACCAGCTTACATTCATTAAACTTTATACTCGAGTGACCTTCGGGCCTTGATAAGTGGTGACTTCCAAGTAGAAAAAAAAAAAGAAACCTGATCTCGTTATCCAATCAGTGTTCTGAATTTTAAACATCATTCTTTATTTATTTCTCACTCACTATAATCACATGCTCTAAATACTCCTAGATTATTGCACCTGCAGACTTAAATTTTTTTCATAATGATCATATGAGGACGATCACAAAAATGCCTTGTTTTTTTCTATATATCTATGAAAGTGAGAATGTGTAAGAGGACACTTCTCAACCTATATACTCAACGAATATGTGATCTACAGACCTGAAATTTGGAATATAGGGTATTCAGATATGTGGAAAACTTTTTAATCCGTTTTGATCCGGAAAAAACAGCTGCTAAGGGATCAAAATTTTTAAAAGATTGTTACGGGGGGGGCGGCATCGGATTTTTATCTGTTTGTCAACTGTTTCACAAATATGCATGGGCAGCTGTGAAACATGAACGTGAATCATGTTAAGAATAAGTTGGTTTGAAAACACTTTGTAAAGATCTTGTCAAGCTGGCTAATGGTTACCGCACCTGATTCACTGTCTTTTGATTTTGGTTTCGATCTCAGCTCGAGTATTTTTTTTTTTTACTTACAAGGAAAAACAAAATACTCGCATTCACATGTCTCAGTTTCTATATTAATTAAAATTTATTATTTGTGCGTATTTTACAAGAGGGCGCCAGGCGGCTTGTTATTTTTCAATAAAATTTCCAGTTTAGTATGAAAATGATTTCAAAACTGGTAAAGGTTTCTAAAAGAAAAACAATGAAATATGTCAAATAAAACCAGAAAAGAAAGGCATTATTATTATTATTATTGTTATTATTATTATTATTATTATTATTATTATTATTATTATTATTATTATTAATACTATTTTAAATATATTTCTTCTCGTTATTTAAATTACATATGTGTGTTTTCGAAAACTTTAATTTTCACTCCCTTCTAATTCGTAAGCATTTCCTATTTGTAACTTATAAATCATTTGTTTATCTTGAATGAGCGTTTCGAATTTATTTTGTTTCCTTTTTGATTATCTCTTCCATTGAAATTCTGAAGAATCTCTGCATACAATCCGGAAATAGTGCGCTAAAAATTGACTGGCTTCATTTCCACCGATAATCTTCTATCACCCAAGGATGCTGGTTTCAAATTCGATTCTGTATCTTAAATTATAAAGCTAGCAGAGTCTATTTGCAAACGGTGCATTTAAAACGCCGAACCCGTTGCGAATCGTAAATAACGTTGACCTCAGTCTTTTCTATCCTTTTTTTGTTTTTTTGTTTTTGTTGTTAGATAGTTTGCTGCCAAAGAGGATATGGAGTTAGAATTTACTTCTTCTAAATTTGATGTTTTACAAATTTCAAACTTTCAACTAATTTCACTTTAAGAATATAAAAATATAGAAAACTGGCATGGAATTTTTTTATTCTCAAGAAAAGACATTCTCGGCCCTTTTAGCTAAGAGCAAAGTGTATATCTGTGCTATCACACTTCTTTTTTCTGTTGGTGCTCTATGAACGAGAAATCCTTATAAACTGAGGCAATTTAAATTTTTGTCGCAATCCAGGTTGACTTTTTATGGCGAGCTAGATTTTCCTCACATTAAACATCAATCTTGTGTCTAGTTCTGTCCTCGTGTAGAGAAAAATAAATAGAAATAATAAGCAGCAGTGTTTTTAGCTATTCGGAAGTGTGTGTATTGGGGTACTTAAAACTGAGATTATAATGTAGTTTTTTTTTGGGGGGGGTAAACACGTGACAAGAATTTTTCAACTTTTTGACCCGCTTGATTCATTGTTTTTTGTTTTTCTTTGTCCAAGATTCTAATCTCAAATAAGTTATTCATTAGAAGGTCCACACGAAGGTTACCAGTATCCTTTTTGACAAAACCTAATTCATCTAAATCAGTATATTGTGCTATTATGACATTATGTCCACATGATCCAGTTTTTGGCATTGGTTCCCAGATTTTTTAAATAAAAATACCCCAAAAAGGCAAAAACGTGAATATAGCTAATATCTATAATGAAAGTGATACTATAGATATGGCAGGATTTGAACACTGCTGGCTAAAATGCTATTCCAAACTGGTATCCATTTCATCACCTTGAAATAAATGATTTTATTTTTTCAATAATAATTTTCTAAATTGAATAAAATATTTTCAAGTCAAATAATTTCTGCATGTTGATACAAGCGTGTGGTCTGCAAATTATAGGTGGTCTACAAATTATAGGTGATCTAACAACAGGATGCAGCTTTTAAACAACGATTAAACGCATAAAGATGGCCAGGTTAGCTAGTTTGATTTGTCTGTTTTACGATAAATGCACCAATTTTAAGTAATCTAATAATCAAAATAATAATCAAATTATTTATTTTCAACACTTAATAATATACGGTTAGTTGAACACAAGAGAATAAAAATACCTTGTGTATAATATATTATAGGATTTATTTGTGTTTAAAATGAATACACCAAACATTACATGATTTATTTGTGTTTAAAAGTAATACATCCAAACACTGTATATATGTCAAACCTTCCTAACACGCATATATGTAATAGACGAACTTTACAACTATTTGCAGAGATCTCATCTAAGACGAGCTAATAAAAGTGGTTTGGATAAATGAACTAAAATCACATGTTAACAAAACTAGTTTAGATGGATAGGAGAGTTAAGCCAACGATGTTATCAACTCAGCGACCAAAGCAAAAACAAGGCGATAAGGAAGTGAACTTCTGAGTCATGCGTTTTATACTTGTGGCCGCGTGCTTCAATCAACCAATAGTTGATTCTTCTATGGTTAGATGATCTGGGACTCTATACATTATGCATAAACCCAACAAATGCAACCAATATTGAAGAAAATCTTTCTTGAACATTTTAATTTTTTTAAATATGAACGTATGGTATTCTTTAAAACTAGTTTTTGTTTTATGTTTGCTTGCGTTTCTAAAACTGGTTTTCTTTGTTGTGTGGCCTCTGGCTTTGATAGAATCCATTTTGGAGCGTCTTTGTATATAGCCAAGAATCACACCGATATTTAATATGAATCATGGTAAAAAGTTATCATTCTAGGGAAGAAAGAAAATAAACGGATATATATATATATATATATATATATATATATATATATATATATATATATATATATATATATATATATCCACTCAGTCTTCATGTATGCTTATGAAACATGGACTCTTACTGCTAAATTAGAGAAGAGGATTCAGGCCTCAGAAATATATATATATATATATATATATATATATATGCAGATATATATATATATATATATATATATATATATATATGTATAAGGAATGAAAAAATGTACCAGCGGTGGTTGACGTTATGTTTAAAGAAAAAATAAAAAAAACCGAATGAAATTATTAAAAAATCAACGTTTCGTCCTTGTCTCAGAGGACATCTTCAGGATAATTGAAATAAAAATGTGATAAAAGAAAAAGTCATAGATCGTGCGAAAAAAAGACAGTTTTTTAAAATCCAACCCATGTCGGGAAAGGACGAATATGTGTGCGTATGGGAAGGTTGTTTGATGTCTATATATACAATTTTAAAATGCATTTAAAATAAATATGTACATGTTTTTTTTTTTTTGTTTTTTTTTCTTCTGCGAAACTACTCATTTTCCTGAAACATTCAAAGAAAAACGGCTAGCCAGGATCCACCCTGATACCTTGCTCTTTGATTATTATTTTCCCTATGCTAGGGGTTAAATGGTAGAAGCCTTTTCTTTGCGTAATAGTATTAGTATTCAAAATTAGTGCTGATTCTAAAAGTCTTCTTTTAGCTCTATCTATCGCGTATTTAATAATTTTCGCTTGATCTAAATTAAATGAGTGATCGTGTTCTGCACAATGGCAAAAGAGTGCATTTAGGGCGTTACCATTCCTCATATCTCTTCTGTGCTCGTTAAGTCTTAATTTCAATTTTTCACCTGATACAAACAACTTCCTCAACCATAAAACAGACATTAAAAACTACCAAGCACTCTCCCAAAACCCTCACATCCGATGCCGGTATATATTCCATCCCATGTAACAACTGTCAACAAGCGTACATAGGTGAAACACAACGAAAATTGAAATTAAGACTTAACGAGCACAGAAGAGATATGAGGAATGGTAACGCCCTAAATGCACTCTTTTGCCATTGTGCAGAACACGATCACTCATTTAATTTAGATCAAGCGAAAATTATTAAATACGTGATAGATAGAGCTAAAAGAAGACTTTTAGAATCAGCACTAATTTTGAATACTAATACTATTACGCAAAGAAAAGGCTTCTACCATTTAACCCCTAGCATAGGGAAAATAATAATCAAAGAGCAAGGTATCAGGGTGGATCCTAGCTAACCGTTTTTCTTTGAATGTTTCAGGAAAATGAGTAGTTTCGCAGAAGAAAAAAAAAAAAAAAAAAAAAAAAACATGTACATATTTATTTTAAATGCATTTTAAAATTGTATATATAGACATCAAACAACCTTCCCATACGCACACATATTCGTCCTTTCCCGACATGGGTTGGATTTTAAAAAACTGTCTTTTTTCGCACGATCTATGACTTTTTCTTTTATCACATTTTTATTTCAATTATCCTGAAGATGTCCTCTGAGACAAGGACGAAACGTTGATTTTTTAATAATTTCATACGGTTTTTTCTATTTTTTCTTTAAACATATATATATATATATATATATATATATATATATATATATATATATAAACTATGCATAATAAAATGAAATATTGAAATAATAAGAGGCATCAGGTAAAAAGTGCTAAAACATAAACAGTTTTATGAATGAAAAATTATAAATATGAAAGTTTATAAGAAAACTCAACACTTTTTTACAATTTTTCATAAAACGAATGACACAGAGATGTTTGTACTCGCCGACACTCTTCAATGTTTTCCTTAAAAGATTTATGACAGATGTTATTGAAGACCAGAACAATCACAAACCTGCGTTTTGCTGATAATATTATATAGTTATTAAATCAACGTATGTTATATTGTTGGGTTTGAGTGTGTATATACACTGAATGGGCATTCTGCGTATGTATGTGACGAAGGGTTCATCTGAATGTGTGTACGCGTCACTCCCAGGCATGACATCTAACAGGGAATGATCGCCGATCTTTCCTTGGGTGATTAATGCTTATATGTCCCACATCTGAGACGCTCTCCCACCTTTAAGAGGAGACCCTTTCAGATCATCTTCTTCTGTTGACGTCCTTAATTCAACTCATTTACTTTTCTCAGCTAACTAGAACCACGTGACAGAGACGTACTTCCGGTCCCAATCAAATGCTTTTCCGGTGCAATTGATCAGTCACCGAGCTTGATATGACTTTGACATGTTTTAACAATATATCAAAACACAGCTCACACTTCTCCGTTCACCACGCCAGTCAGATCGATAGATAAATAGATAAAAAGATAGATAACTAAATCGGTAGATATATAGATACACTGACAGAGATAAATAATAAATAATTTCTTGTGTTCCCAACTACATAACAATGATATAGACGGACTTGACGCCTCAGAACAATAATTGAAGTACTTGCTCAGGCAACTAAACAGATCTTCCTCTACTTACGGCAGGGAAATCAGACAAATAGTGACAATGGACTCCAATTGGCATCATTGCCAACGGAGAAAAGTTTGAAATTGTGAAGAATTTCAAATACCTTGGAGGAATAGTTTCATATAGGGGATTTAAGCCTGAAGTATTACTCTGAATTTCAATGATCGCAGCAACACTAGTTAAGTTGAACATCATTTGGAAGGACAAGCTAATTAAACTCAGCTCAAAGATAAGACTCATTCATTCCATTGTCCACTCAGTTTTCCTATATGCTTATGAAACATGGACCCCTGCCGCAGAATTAAGGAAGAGGATTCAGGCCTCAGAAATGAGATGCTTTAGAAGACTGCTTAGCATCTCTTACAAAGACCACATAACAAATGAGGAAGTTAATAACAAGATAGAGCAAGCCATTGGTTCCTATGAAGATCTTCTCACCACAATCAGGGGCTCAAACTAAAATAGTTGAAGCATGTAACAAGAGGGAGGCTTGCCAAGACAATGCTCAAGGGAAGAAAGCGGAGGAAGAAAGAGAGGAAGGCAAAAGAAGAGATGGAAATACAACATCAGAAAATGAACAGGATTGAAGCTGAACGAAGAAGTCAAACGTGTAGAGGACAGGGAAGGGTGGAGAGGACTGGCTGGAAGGTCATCTGTAGCACCTCAACGGTAACCACCATGGGGCAGGTGAGTAGGTGAGGAAATGTTCATAGTTTAAATTTTCATTATGTGAATATGTACATGTAGGAGTATTTGGCTGCATGGTATTGTGTATGTGTGTGCATTATCTTTGTTTTTGTAGTGTATGTGCATATGTGCACGAGCATACAAAGGTTGAATACATGAGTCATGGAGTTTTTTCGTCATGTCACCCGGGAGGGGTGGTTATATAGGTTAGGTAGGGTGGTGAGTAAACTTTCGGGTTACTTTGTGTATATATGATTGGTAAAGTCTGAATAATTTCGGCTGCCTGTCCTCTCGCTTTATAGGAGTTGTCAATTTCGAACTGTCTTATTACTTTCGCATGTATGTGTTACTTTTGGGGTTTTTTGGAAATATTTCCATAGATTGCAAAATTATTTGATTTAACACTTTCATATTCAAGTTGTTAGCTTTAGGAAGTGATGGGGAAGGCGAATTCCACCAAAACAGAGAAAGAATGTAAGTAATCATAGCCATTTGAATGTTGGCGTTCGTAAGGAATAAAATTTTGTTCTTTTTTTTTTAAGTAATTGACAACATGAAACTAAAAATCTAAGAAAGAAGCTGAAAAAAAAAAAACTTCCGGGTGGGATATTGACAATAGCTTAAATTAAAAGCTTATTTCACCCTTGGGCGATTTGTTAATGATTTTGAAAAATCCATCTCACATTTCACCCTCCAGAAAATAGCAGAAGGTTTTCGAAATATTGCCACAGGCAGAAATAAAATCTTGCCAGCGTTCACGTCTTCGGAATTATTTTCCAAACTTCATTACATTTTATTTTACAATTAGGCAAACCGTAAACCATTCCTCACTCGAAGATTTGAAAAAGAAGATAAAAAAAATAATTTGGAAAAGAAGATAAAAAAAAAAAAAAAAAAACTATTTTCTTTTAAAGATTCTGAAATTCGTCGGTGTTCGCTTGATGTGATTAGATTTCTATCGCATTGCATCTAGAACAGGTTATGTAAGTCTGTCGGTTCTATTTAACCATTTTTGTATTTAAAAATTAGCACAAACCTGATTTTTTTACAGCATGCAGTGTTCGCGTCAGGCAAGAAGAATAAATAAAGAAAAATTAGCTGCTACATTTTCTTATAGGCTGGCGACCTCATGAGGAAACGAGACTTCAGGGCACTTGATATGCACATGAAAGGCAGGGTTTCTATAAAAAGCCTGTCGATCAGAGATGGGTATTCCTTTTGACAAGTGAGTTTTCTCAGATGTGCATTAAATTTTACTTTACTTTAACCATGAGATCAAAAGCTGCTGTTGCTGTTGTTGTTGTTGTTGTTGTTGGTGGTGGTGGTAAGGAGCAGCAGTATCAGCAACATCATTCATGATATTTTTGTTGGCATTCGTTTTCTCGATATCTTTCTATTAAGAATTCTTTCTAGAAAGATATCGGGTACTTATGAAAGGGGTCGCATGAAGGTTGCCAACATTCTTTAATGAAAGTGTTTCTGTGGGGCGAACTGGATTCTATCTTGGCACACCCAGGTTGTGAGTCAATGTTGTTAACCACTGAGCCACCGTCACCTCCCGACTGCTGCTTTTGAGCTTCATTTATTCATTTCGAATGAATCACGTGATTATTATTAGTATTCATCTCCATGGTATCTTTCTAGTTAGAATTATTTCTCGAAAGATATCAGGTACATATGGGAAGGACCACATGAAAGTTTCCAACATCCGAACTGAATGTGTTTCTGTGGAACGAACTGAATTCGAACTTGGCACATCCAGATTGGCAACTCGTGTCATCAAAATTTAGCCAGCATCACCTCATTGGTGCGTCTGACTTGTTCTTTTCATAAGTTACGAACGAGTACGACTGAATTTAGGAAAAGTCGAGTTATATTGTTTTAGTTTTCGCAAAGAGATTTTTGCCTTCATCAATCTTATATAATAGTTTCAAATAATAAAAGTGTTTTAATTATAAAGAAAAACTTTTTCTCTCCAATTGAAACAATTAAAAAAATTACGTGATTAAAATAGGATATTATATCTTAAAGGGATTTTTAAACGAAACTATTTTTTATTTGAATTGGTGGAACTAGTGTTTTTATCTTGGACGTTAGTCTCACAACGTTTCTGCCGACATTACCCCACCGCTCCCGGCCTTCTTCAGGTGAATTTTTGTGAACTTGGGAATCTTTCTGTCGAACTCAGGAATCTGTATGGAATTTTGAACGCACTCTTTATTTTATGTACGTGGGTAGCTTGCTTTCATTCCTCCAGCCATGATCAGGTAGATGTCTGAAGTAATTCGTAATTGTATTTTTAATACCGCCCGTACTGAGGATTGAATCTTACTTAGCGCTTTTTATCGGTTGCATCACAGGCGATATGACGAATATGATTTCGAATTATATTTCATTAAAAACAATAGTTATTAGTACAGGTCTTATTTAACGGAATGACATCGAATGTTGTCTGCAGTAACCATTTTGGGAACATCCATATTCTTTCTTTGTTTCAGTTTTAAGGTTACAAGCTTCCCCTTTCCACCGATTTTGTTATTCCCCCGTTTACGACTCTCTCTCTCTCTCTCTCTCTCTCTCTCTCTCTCTCGTTTCATTTTCGTCTTCTTTTATTTTCCTCTTTTCTCATTTTCTGTTAAAACAACAGAATCCCCTTCTCCCATTACAACCTTTCATACCCCTCTTCGTTATTTCTTCCTTCCCGTTTTCACACCCTTTCTTTCTTCTTATCGCTTTTTTCCTTTTATTCTTTTCTTCCCGTTTCTTTTTTCTCGTCCTTTTTAGTTTTCATTTGTCGTCTGCTTCGCTTCTCATTCTAACTTGGCTTCTCTTCATTCCTCCCTCCACTTTTATTCCTTTTATATTCCTCATCCTACTCCCCCATTTCTGTTTTTTTTTCTTCTTCTTCTTCATTTTTGTTCTTCTTCTTCTTCTTCTTATTATTATTATTATTATTATTATTATTATTATTATTATTATTACAATTATCGTTTTATTCCTAATCGGATTATAGTTATTTTCGTATTTCTTCGGTAGTTTTCACCCAATCCTTTTATCACAATCTTACAATCATTTGTCTTAATTATATTTGTAGAATGATTATTTCAATTGTCATTTCTATAATTATCATCATAAGACCTGCTCTTATTACATTTTAAACATTTTTATTTTTATTTTTTCATAAACATTTTCCAGTGAGATGATTAGACACAATTTTTCCTCCGGTGCTAGAATTGAGAATTTCAATCTTGGATAATACCATTATCATTCGAAGATTTTGATATTAAATTATTGCACTGATAATATGGATACTATATATATATATATATATATATATATAAGAGCAAATAGCTAATAAAACCTGTTAAAAAACACTTTGAAAAAGAGTTAAAAACATATTTAATCTGAAAAGGAAACACTTAATAAGTGGATAGTCCTTAATCCGCGGAGTTTCCAAGAAATACTTTCCTTCTCATCAGAGGGTAGGAATTAGCAAAATGCGGGATCGGATTTTGCATACAAAAGTATTTGATGAAACTGCAAGTTAGTCAAAGATCTTACTTGATAACAAAAAGTGAAGCAGAGGGAATATGGTGAAGAAAAAGGTGATTTCACGTGAATAGATAGTCTGGTGAAAGGTAAATTATCCAATGACGGTAAAATCCAAAAATATAAATCCAAGAAAGTTAATTAAATTTCCATTCGCACAAGTAAAATCCAAGGAAATCACGTAATTGGAAGATGGTCCAAAATAATATAATATGGTCGAATATATATATATATATATATATATATATATATATATATTGAACAGTTTAACATGCTGGAAGGAATAAACGGTAAAATGAACAACATCTTGGAATTTGAAATATAGACTTTTTGTCATTTATTTCTATATGCTCTGCAGTTATATTTAACATACACCGAGCTTCATAAATAAAAGGATTGCTAAAAATGAAGGGTGAAATATAATTGAATATATAAATGCAGTACGTCTTACACATGTTTCGTTGAATATCGAAAACTCACCAAACAACTCATCAGAGACAGATATGTGAGTTAAAACCACAGTTGAAAAGCTTTGTGTTTTATTGAATAAAAAGGATAACGTGAAGGATTAGGTATGTGCGATTTAATGGTGAAAACTTATAGGAACCATGGTTATAAAATCCGGTTTTTCATAATTTTTGTATAAATATACGATTACTTTTTAATTGCGTTTGAAAGATTATAGTTAATTTCTAAAATATAAAATGTAGTTTTACAGGTGAAAAAAAAAGTTATCATGTAAGTTTATTTTCACGGCGATTACGAGAAATCGAAAATTCAGTTTAATTTGAAAGTTAAAGAAATTAATGGTAAAAAATTCCTTGAAAGATAAATATGTTTTCTTTAACTATTTCGAAGATAGTCTTAAGATACTGAATTAACAAAAACAACTTACTTTTATTTAAAAAAAAAATGCTTAATTATCCTCCCAAAAGTGAGAATTTAGTTACAGAAACAAGCCTTCGCTCCTCAAAAAAAAAAAAAAAAAAAAAAAAAAAACACAAGGTGACACGCAGAATTTCTATGAAAGTTCAAAATGTCAAACAGTCAATTTTAGTATAAAATTTGAGGAGAAATTGAAACGTCATACGTTAATTTCTGTAAAATATAATATTACATTTTAATGTTTTGCGAGAATTGTAATCTTAATCGCATAAAATATTGTTTGCAATTATATCATTTTTTGGTGAAGATATTGAAAAAAAATGACGCATTCCATATCGTTATATATATATATATATATATATATATATATATATATATATATATATATATATATATACATATGTATGTATGTATAAGGTGACCCACTTAAAAGTAGCCCGATCTCCTATTTTTTTTTTCAGATTAAGCAGCCCACTTTGAAGCAGTCCGATCTCTCTAATTTTTCTCTTATCGACCAACTGACACCACGAGACAAAATGCAATTCTTTTTCCAACAAGATGGCTCTACATGCCACATGTCTCACAGATCACTGACACGAGTTCATAACATGTTTACTGAAGAGAGAACAATACGCCAAGGGTTATGGCCAACACGTTCCTCGGACTTGTCATCATGTGATTTCTATCTTTGGGGGAATTTAAAACAAAATGCCATACAAATAATCCTCATAATGTAGACCAACTAAAGGAGAACATTACCAACGCTATTAGGAGAATCACTAGAGAAGATCTATAGGCATTATCTGCAAACGTTGTTAATAGGTATATATATATATATATATATATATATATATATATATATATATATACTAGCATGGGCGCCCGGCGTTGCCCGGGTGTTTGCATGTGTATGTTGAGCAAAAAAAAATAAAAAGTGGTAGTAGGAAGGCAGGCTCGAACCCGTACCGCAAAGGAGGAAAAGAACGGGGTAAACCTAATGTTTATGCTGTTACGACCACCGCCAAACCGGAAGCGACATTTTTAAAATTAAGGCTAGACAATTTAAAGAAGAGGATAACTTTAAAAAATATCTGCGAAAAAAGTGACCCCCCCCCTGTAAAAAATTGCCTAGTTGAAGGGGAAGATACTAATATTTTTAGCCAATTTTTCGATATTTGTCGTATGAAAGATCGAACTTTAAAACGATACTGATCTTGGTAAAATCCGTCGCCTCTATTGAAAATTTAAGGCAGACATGCAAACAGACATACATACACACATACATTTATATATTGGTAACTAAACATTTTCGACCCAAACTGATGAAAAAGCTTGCCCTATCTCTGAATACCCTTTATATAAAATTTCAAATGTTTAGACCAGAAATTGTCTGAGTAATTTGGAAGAGACCGCAGAGGTCCAATTTTTTTTTTAACTTTGTCCCCTATTATTACCCCTTAAAATTTATTGTTTTGGGCTCAAATCAAGTTATTAAGTTAGATCCATGTCCAAGGAACCTATATCTAAAATTTGAAGTGCGTAGACCCAAAATTGTCAGAGGAGTTTGGTAGAATTCTCAAAGGTCAAATCGTTGAACTTTGGCCCCTTAATCGCCAAATTTCTGGCCAAAAACCGATCACATCGATTTTCCCAAATCTCAGTAACCTGTATATCAAATTTCGAATCTGTAGACTAAAAATTAAGAGTTATTGCGTAGGGAAATGTACACAGACACACAGATACACAGACACGTTCACTTTTATAGATAGATAGATAGGTAGATAGACAGAAAAACAAAAATATATACGTATAGATAAATATGTATGGAAACAATTTGGTGTTTACTGCACACTTTTTACGCAAATATTATGCAAGTATAAATCATGTAGAATATCTGCATGAATATAATCACATGTAATAGTTGACTAAAGATGATCATTCCATGAGAAACCCGAAAAAACTAATAGGGAATTAATTAAAATGAATGTTTAAAAGAAATTAGCTAGATCTTTTGCTAGTAAATGCAATTCTACGACCTATATATAACAACATTGTATTTTCTTTTTAAATAAGTAGAAAAGAGGGGTTTTAATATGAATATCAATACACACAAAAGAGAAACGAATTTATAGGAGTATATATATATATATATATATATATATATATATATATATATATATATATATATATATATATATATATTGGATATTTTACCCTTCACCAAACTATCCATTCACGTTAAATCACTTTTTTATTCTCCCTATTCCCTCTGCTTCACTATTTTTTACCAAGTAAGATCTATGGCTTACTTGTAGTTTCATTAAATACTTTTGCAAGTAAAATCCGATCCCGCATTTTGCTAACTCCTACTCTCTGATGAGAAAGAAAGTATTTCTTCATCACTCCGCGGATTTAGAACTATCCACTTATTTAGTGTTTCCTTTTTAAAATTAAATAGCTTTAACTCTTTTTCAAAGTGTTTATTAACATGTTTTATTAACTACTTCTTCTTATAAATAAATAAATATATATATATATATATATATATATATATCCAACTAACGATATTGAATCCGACATTTTTTTTCAATATCTTCACTAAAAAAATGATTTAATTGCAAACAATATTTCATGTGATTTTAATGATTAAAATTCTCTCAAAAATTCAAATGTAATATTATATTTTCCTTGTACATCTTTAGCATAAATTCTATGTAACTGGGCAGCATAATATTGAGTCAGTCGAATAAAGGATAGGATTTGGGCGTATTGGGATTATTTAGTCAATGTCTAAAGGAAATAAATAGGGGTCAAGTGGGGAATAAAGTAAATTTAATAATGTTTAATTAAATATGTTTTGCTTTATTTTTAATTATGGGTTTGAAGAAGATTTAACAGTATGATTTATTTATGGGGTTTGTATTTTTGAACAATGATTATTTTCATTTAGCAATTGCCTTGGAAATATGAGAAATGTTTTGAAAATTGCTTGAAAAACGTATTTTTTTATCTTCAATAAAAACCTGTATCAGAATATCTTTTTAAATCGAAATAATACTATTAAAATATTTTTCAATCCAATTATTTGTTAAAATACTATAAAAATACTTTTTAATTTATTAATTAAAATACTATTAAAATATTTTTTAAATATTAAAAATAAAATCTAAATAAATATATTCTTCTGAAATTGCATCATATTATTGTCGATACAAAAGTTATACCTTTTATCACGAAATTGTTCTCAATATACTTTACGGATGTAGCTGAGATTAAATTCCAAATTGAAACAAATACTATTGAAATAGTTTTTAATATTAATTAAAATATTAGTTTTTTGGTTTATTATTGTATTTTTTATATATCGAATTTTGTTTTTAAACTTCAATTTTAAAAATTGAACATTGAAAAGCTGTATGAATATTGTATTTTCATATATGCGTATCGTTGATGTCATTTTCACAGATATGTTTTGGAAAGTTAAAACCCAGCCCCTCTTTCCAGTTATGGATGAAATATTATGGTCGACTAGGTTCTAGAGTTTTGGTAACGGTGATTCCTTTTAGAGAAGGAAATTTCTGAACAAAAATGTGAGGCTATATTTTTATTGGTGTCGTAGTAATCATTTCAATAGTGTTCAATAGTTTTGGTAACGGTGATTCCTTTTAGAGAAGGAAATTTCTGAACAAAAATGTGAGGCTATATTTTTATTGGTGTCGTAGTAATCATTTCAATAGTTTGGGTAATGGTGATTCCTTTTAGAGAAGGAAATTTCTGAATAAAAATGTGAGGCTATATTTTTATTTTTATTGGGTGTCGTAGTAATCATTTCACAACTCTTTTGTTGTAAGCACACAAAAAATAAATAAAAATAAAATGTTGTACACGTCAAAAGAAATGTTAAACTCGTTCCGTGGCAGAGACGAACTTGACAGAGAGGAATTATGTAAACAAATTCCACTAGTGAAACTATGCTCCAAACAAAAGTCTGTGGACATCATGATATATGTGACCATCATATATGTCTATTTAGATGTATTAGCGGGATAGTTGTTATATATACTAGCAGGCATACTTGACGTTGCCTAGGATTGACTCATTGTCAACAAGTGTTTCACACTCCTATATTTTTATTCTCATCGAAATGCATGAAATTTTTTAATCAAATCGATTGATCGTGCATCGGTGACAACTTCATATGCCTCCTTGCAGTAACTTAGTGCACAATACATTGTAGTCTACATTGCACTGTAGAGAACCTACTGTTGATTCTATAAAATTATTTTTATATATATAATGGCTTGAATTAAAGTTTAAAATTCAAAAGTCAAGTATCATGGTTTAATTGTGCTCTAAACAGAAACATTCATTTCGAATGCGTGAAGAAACAAGAGGGTTCAAATCGTAACAAGAGAGGCAATTACTTTCTGAAAACTTTGAAAATCTTAGGCCACTTTAGCAAAACTCGATTTAGACTAATTGCCTTTGAAACTTGTTTTCATTAGCAATTGTCTACCATATCGATTTTCGTAATTTTTAGATACGTTCATTACTGTGATATAACAATTAAGTGGATACCATTGGTTTTTTTTGAAATTCAATATTTCGATTTTCGCTCTTAAAATGAAGAAGTTTTATTCTTTATTTAATTTCTTATTGTAAATCATTCAATTTTTATTTTCATTCATTTTCTTGTTATATATATAAATATATATATATATATATATATATATTCTAGCGAGTCGCCCGGCGTTGCACAGTCGTAAAATACGCTAAAATATGATATTTTAATTCATGCAGATTTTGTGATTGTAAAATATGCATAAATATTATATTTTAATTTATGTAGCATTCATATCTATTGTTATAGAGCCAATACTCTATTGATTATTATATTGTACCAATAGTAGCAGTACCAGTAGTGAAAGTTTACAAAACAATATTGGGTGCCAGCAGGAAAAATCGAAACCAAAATATTTAGCCTTTTAGCCTTAGACGTAACCATATGAGCTAAGTCCACAAACATATCAAACCTTTACACATTAAGCTATTAAATGTATAAATGTATAACCGACTTTAATGCATGCGTATTTGCGCATGTGCAGAATAGCTATTAAGTCGACTTACGCTTGGTAAGTTTCAATTTTTTTCAATTTTGACCCCTTAGCAGTTATTTTTACCGGCTAAAGATCGAATTGAATTTATTCCACATATCCGAATCTCCTATATATTAAGTTTAAAGTATTGACGCCAAAAAATTAACAGAAGAGTTTCTCGGACAGACAAAGACACTTATATATTCAGAATGTGAGAGATTATATATAATTATTTCCACAGCCCAAAGAAATATATATATATATATATATATATATATATATATATATATATATATATATATATATATATATATATAAGTACTGCATAATCACGTTAACACACCGGTTCTCATCAGATGACCGAAGTTAAGCAACGTTGAGCCTTGCTATTACTAGATGGGTGACCATTTGAGAATTCTAAGCGCTGTATGTGCTTTCCGCTTATCTCGGCATTGTTTCCAGTCGTCCTGAACCGCCACTTGCCACTAGTATTCAATAATGTCGACTCAGCAGTTGTGTGGTTGGAGATTGCGCAAGTCTTGCTACAAAGATTTCACGGACAGGCACCCATTCAGTGGGTATCCATAGTCTGTCAAGATTGAAGGAAGCCTAAAAATATATACATTTCTCTCTCTCTCTCTCTCTCTCTCTCTATATATATATATATATATATATATATATATAGAGAGAGAGAGAGAGAGAGACTAGCAGAAGTACCCGTCGTTGACTGGGTTCAAAAACAGCCTACAGAAAATGGACTGTGATTGATGAAAGTATGATAGGTTATGAAAAGTAGGGCGTTGTAAAGAGATAGGTTTTGATACTCCAAAATTTTACCCTAAGCAAAATATGATGAAAGTAAAGATAATTTTCGCGAAAATATATTTTTTATATCAACTTTGTTTCCATTCGTAGCCAAGAGTGAACAACAAAATGATTTTTCCTTACAAAGAGAAAATGTTATATATATAATAATATAAATATACAAGAAATAAATGCTACCATAGTCAATAAAAGGTACTTTTATGCTAGAAAAGTGCATTGGTTGGTATTTCTAAGTAGTTTTAAAAAAAATTTTTTTTTTTTAATTCACGAATCGGTTTTAAAAAAATCCAAATGACAGCGACTTTGAAATGGAGAGCCCGGTTTTCAATTTGAAGGAGGGGCACCTGAGCATTCTGTGTTAACAATTTAAGAGAGTTCCGTCGACGTAAGGAATATTTATAAACATATTTTAATGTTTTCCGTTATTTTGTGCTGGAGGAATATTCGATTATGGCATGTGTAGTTTATATAAAAATTCATTTAAGTAGTTATTGCCTCAAATTTCGTTTTAATTTCGGTTCGCTGAAATTATTTAAAGTAAAGAGCATTAAAAACTATTTCAAAACAAAAAAAAAAACACATGAACTGAAATTTTATTGACTATGGTAACATTTATTTCTTGTATATTTATTTTTTCGGGTAGTTGTTTGTTGGCTTTTCTGCTAAACACTCTTACTAAATAATATCGACGAAATATCGAAAAACAAAGAAACAAAAACAGTTTTGAAAAATATTGAAGCTTTACTTACTTTAGTAAAATTATCCGAAACAGCAAAATGGAATATTAAAAAGTAAACACGTAATTACTTTAGTTTTTTAAAGCAAAGAATCGATATAAATATGAATAAGAAGAAAATGGCACCCTTTTCAAGCAGAACAGCTTCGTTTCAGTTTTACAGTATTGAACGGTGTAGTATTGCGCCGTCGGATTCAGGTTGTACTATTGTAATCTAAAGAACACGCAGAAAGGGCTGTAATCAACTGAATTCCTTCTAGTACACTGACAAAAAAGATTAAACAGATATAAAAATAAAAAGGTTATGTAAATGTTTTTAAAAAGACGTAATCACATGAGCAGGATTTTTTCCTTCTTCTGACACGATAACAAGTAACGTTCTTATTTTTTATTATTTATCTATTTATCTATTTTTGAAAGAGTGCCACGGGCAAGTGGAGAAGGAAAATAACAGAGTTATGCAAAATTTGTGTCGAGAATTGTCTAAAGTTCCGGCTTTGGGGGGGGGCTTTCACATTAATAAGAACGTGAATTTATGAGGTGAATTGATTCGACACAATATGATTCAATTGCAAAAATATAAATAGAAGCTAACGTGAATTAAGATAAAAGTGAAGGTGTTATTGTGGACCCTCACCCCTTTTAAAAAACCTTGTTAAACTTTGTGACATATTTACATTCTATGGAGGTCAGGCGCGAGCGAACACATAATAATTTTATTATACCATATTTCTCCAAACTGAAATATAATTATCACAGTATACTTACACAAATAGATATGAAAAGTCTTTGTTAAAGTTTGTGCCATATTTCCATGGAGTACAGGCGCGAACGAAGACCCCACAATTTTATTATACCATCCCTATTTAAGTTAAAACATACTTATCAAACTATTCTTATGTACATATATATCAAAACCCCTTGTAACCGTTTTTTCTTTCATTGTTTATTTCCATACTTTGGGGGTTAGGCGTGAACGCAGACCCCACAATTTTTATGAACCACCGTTCTGCCAGATCAAACATACCCATTCCTGATCCTCGATACATGTTCTATCATTATATGTAATCATTTTTTTTTAAATAGTCAACCATATAGGAGCCTATTCGTGACCACACACACACACGTTCAGCTTTATATTATAGTATATATATATATATATATATATATATATACATTATTAACATATATATATATGTATATATGTTCATACGCATACACATATTTGTATTTCTATGTATACGTGTATGCATATATGTATACATTTTCATATTTGTATGTAAATATATATATATATATATATATATATATATATATATATGCACATTAACTTATGTACATTTAAATACATGTGTGTATATATACATATATTCGTATGTATATACATTTGTATATGCATAATATACTGTGGTAATATATGTAATATATTTTTTTATATCCATGGTTTGATTGCCTCTGCCGCAATAACGCTGTGGGCTGTCCTCGGATATTTGAAATATCCGTTAATCATCGGAAAATATTGCAGATGAACTCTTTATTTAATCAATGATATATGGAAAGCCTTATGCATATTTCCTGGGAATTTCGAGTTCGATCCCTGTGGCCACGTGTGCAAAAATGGATGAGCAATGTACAGGAAGAACCCCAACAAAACAATGGGAATTGAAATCCCTAAAAGAACATCACACACACACACACACACACACACGAATCCATGGTTTGACACGATGAACAATAAAACAATAACAGATAAATACAGGATTCCTGCAACTGGGAGGGAAATTGATTTTATTATTTGCCACGAATCATTCATCTGTTTATTTTTATTTTTTTTTCATCACGTTTCTATTTTGTATTATTATTATATTTATAAGTAATCATTTTAACCCGAAGTTTTAAGTAACTTTTTCTTGTATCAAACTTAATATGGATAATAGCAATTTTTAAGCAGTTTCCATAAATTTTCTGTCTTAGTTATATATATATATATATATATATATATATATATATATATATATATATATATATATCGTACTTTGGGGTAATTGCACCAACTGGCTAAAAGTGCTCTTTTGGCGACCACGCCTATAATAGCACTTTTTTTGGGGGGGGGGCAATTACTCCAAAGTACGGTATATATATATATATATATATATATATATATATATATATATATATATATATATATATATATATATATATATATACATATTAAGCCTGACGAATTCTAATATGGATGAAACGGAGAATATTCCGTGTAGCTTAATTGCCATATATATTTTTATTTATAGCTTACTACCCAGCTCTACCTATGTATTGAGCACTATGGAAGTAAATACTTAAAGTTTACGCATAAAATTATACTTTCGTGTATTAATTTATGTGATTAATTGAAGTAGTCATATATATATATATATATATATATATATATGAGCATGTTAAAAATTCGGTGCAGGTCTAACAGATATATTTCGTTATGCAGAAACAAATGGTTATTATTATGTCAATATCATCTCTTTTCGTGCATATACTTTTATATCTATATATATGTAATGTGTGTGTATTTATGTATATATGTATATATACATGCATATATAAATATGTGTGCATGCATTACGTATATATATATATATATATATATATATATATATATATATATATATATGTATGTATGTGTGTACGTATATATGTATATGTATCTATAAAAGTCAAAATGTCTGTGTGTGTCCATTTCCCTACCAAATAAATCCGTCTATTTTCGGTCTAGAGACTCGAGACTTGACATTTTGGGGAAAATCTTTTTAATCGGTTTTAGGCCAGAAAGTACGCTGTCTAGGGGGACAAAGTTCAACGATTTGACCTTTAAAAACTCTATCAAACTTCTCCCTCAATTTTGGGTCTAAACACTTGAAATTTTAAATGTAGGTTTCTTGGACATGGATCAAACTTTTTAATTTAATTTGAGCCCAAAAAACTAAATGTTAAAGGGTCAGAATTGGGGTCAAAGTATAAAAAAATTGACCCGCTGCGGTCTCTATCAAATTACTCAGCCAATTTCAGAAATTGAAATTTGAAATTTTACATAAAGATTATTCAGAGATAGGGCAAGGTGTATAATCGGTTTGAATCGAAAATTTGCGCTGCCAATGGGTCAAAGTTCAAAAGATTTTACCTTTGCAGTGTCTAGCAAACTATTCAGTCAATCTTGGGTCTAAATATTTTAAATTTATACATAACGGGTATTCAGTCATGCGGCAAGCATTTTAATCAGTTTTGGAGCGAAAATTTGGCTATTTGGAGGTCAAAGTTGAAAGAGTTAACGTTTGCAGACTCTACCAAACTCCTCTGCGACTTTTGGGTCTAAACACTTGAAATTTTAGATGTAGATTACCTGGACATGAGTTACACTTGTTAATATATATACATATGCACCTAAAGTTATGAACAGTACACAACGCCTGAGCAAAGCCACGCTGAACTGCTATATATATATATATATATATATATATATATATATATATATATATATATATATATATATATAATGTGTGTGTGTTTTATTTTATTTCTTTATTTTCATTTTAATTTTAATTTGTATTTTTCTAATTTTGGCAGTTTATTCTTTTTTCTTTCAATTTTTTTACCTTCATTTTATTTTCCATTTTCCTTTCTTCTTATTTATTTTTTTTGAAAATTTATTTTTTGTAAATTTTCTCCTCGTCTTAATTTCGTCTCTTTGTATATTCTTTTTTCTTTCTTTCACTGGTAACTTTATCTCTCTTTCTTATTCACTCTAATATGCTCTCTCTCTCTCTCTCTCTCTCTCTCTCTCTCTCTCTCTCTCTCTCTCTCTCTCTCTCTCTCTCTCTCTTTGATCCTCGCTATTTCATTTTTGTCCTTCTATGTATGTTTTTAATTCCTTTCGAATCTACTTGAATAACGAGCCGATTCCTTTGAACCTGGCATTCATCACCTCAAACAAGATGGGAATCGGCGTACACAAGTTGGATTTGAAACATAATAACGCTGATGAGTTTGCGGCCACTCAACATTTCACATAAAAGAGTCCGCCAACGGCGAATTACGATTAAAGACTCATTGATTTTTTTGTTTATCAACAAACAGAACATTCGTGATGAACCCTTTCACGAACACGTCAAGGGGAAATGAAAAAGATGTGCTTTAAACTATATTAATTTTTTTTCTATTTGAGATGTATCTAATATAGATATATTTTAATACATATTATTCTCATAAATTTCCATCGACTTCTGACGAATGTTTTGTCTTCCTGAATTAGCAGCGTGGCTTTCTTATCTTTGCCTGTTTGCTTCGCCTCAACGTATATGTGCTCTTTTATGGGGTCTTTTGTGAGGAACGGGGGGGGGGTGATATATGGGGGTTGGTCTTACAACTTTTTAGACAATCAAGAAGAGTAAATACACATTTTCTTACCTTTCCTATTCGCTTCGTTTCAATATTTCTCTTTTATGGGGCCTTTCGTGGGGGCATATCTATATAGGGCCAGTTTTATAACTTTTCACATGCAAAAGCAATCCTGAAATGGGCAAGACGAGTAAAAAAAAAAACAAAAAAAACACCCAGCAATTTTGTTAAATACAAATATAGAGAATTCATCTGGCTGAAACAGATATAATTGTGAATGGTTAATGGTAGTTACCGTCGTCTGGTTGACTCGTTCTTCAAGGATGATGGTCGGGTATGATTTGAAATAAGAGAAATTATCCTGAAAAGGACTGAATTTGTCATGAAAAGTAAGTAAGTTTAGTAGTGCCTAAATTGTCCTCAATGAGATAGATTTTGAAACCAAGTAGGTTGAGTTGATCGCAAGTGACTGGTCAAAATCCAAGGCATTAGCGCATTGCTTGGGCAAGTCGTCTTTGTCAACAGCTAGATAAGGTGTTGGGTCAGTAAATTGCTACGCTTAACCACGCTGATGATTCTTAAAGATATATATATAAAGCTGAATGTCTGTGTGTGTGTCTGGTCACGAATAGGCTCCTATATGGTTGACTATTTTAAAAAACTGATTAAATATAATGATAGAAGATGTATCGAGACACAGAAATGGATATGTTTGATCTGGCAGAACGGTGGTTCATTAAAATTGTGGGGTCTGCTTTCGCACCTGGTCCACAAAGTATGGAAATAAAAAAATTTAAAATTAAAAAAAAAACGTTTACAAGTGTTTTTGATATAGATGTACATAAGAATGCTTTGATAAGTATGTTTTAACTTAAATAGGGATGGTATAATAAAATTCTGGAGTCTGCGTTCGCGCCTGGCCTCCATAGAATGGAAATAGACACAAACTTGAATAATGACTTTTCATATCTATCTCCGTAAGTATACTTTGATAATTATGTTTCAGTTTGAAGAAATATGGTATAATAAAATCATGGGGTGTTCGTTCGCACCTTACATCCATGGAATGGAAATATGTCACAAAGTTTAACAAGGTTTTTTTAATATAGATCCGCAGAATATTGTGATAAGTGTTTCAGTGTGAACAAGTATAGTATAATAAATTATGGGGTTTATCTATTTTATTTTTACTTTCATCATATTTTGCTTTGGTTTTGATAACCCCAAATTCAACCCAAATTTACAACCCTTCCTTTTCATACTTTCATAAATCAGAGTCCATTTTCTGTAGACTGTTTTTGAACCCAGTCAACGACGGGTACTTTTGCTAGTATATACATATATAAGTTTAGTGGTTAAATTTAAATTCTGGAAATCAAAATATAGACACATATATTTTCGAGTTAAGAATTTATTGTTTGACAAAAGGAATATATAGAAGGGGTTATTTTAATTTCCTTAATCCATGGATTTTCAATAATGGCTCATATCATCAGAGAAAATGAATGTTCAGCTGTGACGTGTATGTATACACATGCTTATGAGGATGTTCGGGCGTATACATGGGCGCAGCTGTACACTTGGGAACGCGCACACGTTGGCGCGTTCGGATGTATTTGTAGTTTCCGATGTATATGCATTTATTCACATGTGTGCATGCGTGTATGTTTTGTGATTATATATATATATATATATATATATATATATATATATATATATACAATTGTGTATACATGTGCAAGAGTATATGGATACGTGTGTATATGTGTGTATGCATGGTTTAGATGGATGTATGTGTATATGAATGCTATATATATATATATATATATATATATATATATATATATATATATATATATATATATACTAGCATGGGTGCCCGACGTTGCCCGGATGTTTGGAGGTGTATGCTGAGCAAAGAAAAATTATGACCCCTTAACATTTATTGTTTTGGGCGCAAATCAAGTTAAGTTAGATCCATAATCAAGGAGCATATATCTTCCCTGAGCAAAAAAAAAAAAAAAAAGCTGTAATTTTTTTTAACTTTGACCCCTATTATGAACCCTAACATATATTTCAAGTTATTAAGTTAAATCCATGTCCAAGGAATCTATATCTAAAATTTCAAGTGTTTAGACCGAAAATTGTCGGAAGAGTTTGGTAGAGTTCTCAAAGGTCAAATCGTTGAACTTTGACCCCTTAACAGCCAAATTTCTGACGGAAAATTGATCACATCGATTTTCTGAAGTCTCAGTACCCTGAATATTAAATTTCGAGTCTGTAGACTAAAAACTGATAGTTATTGCGTAGAGAAATGTACACCGACACACATACACGTTCACTTATATATATATATATATATATACATATACATATTTATATATATACACATATATATATATATACATATACATATTTATATATATATATATATATATATACATATACATATTTATATATACGTATATATATATATGCATACATTTATATACGTATATATATATATATATGCGTGCATATATATATATATATATATATATATATATATACGTATATGTGTATATGTGAGTGTCTATATGCTTGTATCTGCGCTTAGGTGTATGTTTGACAGATATATATATATATATATATATATATATACAGTTTATTATATAAATAGTTAGATTCAACCACGTTTGGACAACCTCACACTCATCCACGCATATGCATCAAGTCCCCCAGTATAAGAATAGTTAATTAACCACAGTATATGGAGTATCCACTCAAACATCGATTACAACCCAACAAACAGCAAAGCCTATTTATCCATAGATCGCCCCCAGACAGAAATGTATACATTTTAAATAAATTTAATTAAACCAGATCACACTACGATAACAAGCGTAATGAACAAACTGTATCTCAGTAAATCAAGTTACTTTTAAAAATACCCCCATAATTAAAAACACCCAACTTTAACTCACTTAAATAAGTAATCCCCCAAACATTTTAAAACTTTAGACCATGACTCGTCTCCATTTTCACCTCACCTACTCACCGATTTGCACAGCAAAAACAGCACATCCACCCCATCTCATACACACTCCCATCAAGAAATCACAAGAATGTACATTTTCTATTTGCACCTAAAATTAAGAGGTCAGCCAACACATTTTACCGAATACTAACATACAATATCATATTAGAAGCTATTAGTTCAACACATCGCTTCTAAAAATCATCTCTCGGAATATTTTACTACCCAGACCATTTATTTTCGAGGTGCAATGTACCATAGGCATGCATATATAATTCAATCACCCATGGGAATATATGCAATGGATTGGTATATCCATCCAATATATGATATACTGTGCCACCTCCAAAAAGAATCTGGATTACATATACGAAAACGCATTCAACTCACCAACAAATACGGCCGCCCCGTATACCTTTCGGAATATGAATAAGGAGCAACAACGCATTTTATTATATGGGATTACTGCCTTCTCCCTAAGTATTTTTTAATGAATATATGTTTTTCATTTCTTATTTTATTAGCAGTTAAGCCCGGCTTTGCTCGCGCCCATGTACTGTTCATAACTTTATACACACACACACACACACGCACGCACGCACGCACACGCACGCACACACACACCTATGTATATATATATATATATATATATACATATATATATATATATTAAAAAGTTTGACTCATGTACAGGTAACCTACATCTTAAATTTCAAGTGTTTACACCCAAAATTGGCGGAGAAGTTTGGTTCAGTCTGCAAAAATCAACTCTTTCAACTTTGACCTCTTAGCAGCCAAATTTTCGCCCAAAATCTGATTAAAAATATTGCTGCATGTCTGAATACCCTTTATGTAAAATTTCAAATGTTTAGACTTAAAATTGGTTGAATAGTTTTCTGGAGACCGCTAATGTCATATCTTTTGACTTTGACCCCTTGGCAGTTCAAAACTCGATTACAAAGCTTGCCTTATGTCTGAATGCATTTTATGTCAAATTTCAAATGTTTAGATCAAAAATTGGCTGAGTAATTTAGTAGAGACCACAGAGGTCAAATTTATTTTTAACTTTAACCTCAATTTTGACCTCTAAACATTTATTGTTTTGATCTCAAATATAATAAAAATTTTGATCTATGTCTAACCTACATTTAAAATTTCAAGTGTTTAGACCCAAAATTGATGGAGGAGTTTTGTAGAGTTTTCAAAGATCAAATCGTTGAACTTTGATCCCTTGACAGCGAAATTTCTGGCTGAAAACTAATTAAAAAATGTTTTACCAAATTTCAATACCCCTTATGCTAAATCTTGAGTCTGTAGACTAAAAATTGACAGAGTAGCTTGGTAGGGAAATGTACACACAAACACAGTTATGGTCTTCCGTGTGGTTTCAAGTGATGGCTACACCATATCACCTTACATTTTCAAGGTCGGCTTGAAAGTCAAAACCAAAGTGTACCTGGATGTGCTGAAGAGTGTGGTGACCCCCTGGTGCAATCAGGTGGTTGCTGGCAGACCCTGGGTGTGGTAGCAGGATTCAGTGCCAGACCACAAGTCCAAAGAGACTCAGGCTTTTCTTCAGAAGAAATACTACAACTTTGTACCTTTCTGCCACTGGCCTTCCTCCTCCCCTAACCTGAACCCGCTGGACTACTTCGTTAAGTCATATATATTGAGAACATCACTAACATGACCTCTCACAATACCAAAGCCAGCCTGATCGCCTCCATCTGACGAGTATTCACCGAGCTCCCGTTGGTGCTTGTGGATAGCTCCCAGTTCCGGACCCTTATTGAAATAGTGATTTAGCCTGAAAGCGGCTATATATAATAGATGTCAGCTACATAACAAGTTACCTGATTTGAGTTTTTCATTAAAAGTTTGAAAATAACGCTGTAGTGTTGTTTTCATGAGGGCAACAACTTTATTGTTCCAACTTGTACGTCAAACAACGGGGTTTGTTACAAAATTATTTGAAACGGAAATGACTAACATTATATTACTAAATAAAGCCTTAAATAGGGTCATTTATAGACGCCGGGTATCACTTAACATGTGTGGAATAAGGCGGTTCGCACTAACCCTCTGTGTAATAAAGCATTAATAATTGATAGGGAGCCACGTTGGAGAATATTTGAAATGGGCTTGGTTGTTTCGACAGCAAATCAATCAAAATACTATAGGTAGGAATTCCATTTAAGAAAACGTTGATTTAAAATTAAAAATAGTATCAATGGAATAATATCTAAATGCGACGCCAGACAAGTCATGCGAGGCAGTGTGTCCTTTAAACTTCAGGTAAGTGACTACAAACTTCATCATAGCGGATCTATTTTGAAAAATTGATGAAGATAGAAATACAAACTCAGAAATAAAAAAAACGGAATACAATAAATAAATTTTCCCCTTTCAGACTAGAAAGCCGATAGAGTTACCAAAGTTAGATGCATGGCTTCATTAATAAAACACGTAAGTAAGAAAGATAGTCGACGAGGAAGTCTGTTATTAAAGTTATTAGGCTATGTTAAATAGAAGGTTTTGAGGGGGGGGGGGGCATAAGTATATTTAAGCTAATGTATTTGGGTCCTTTAAGACTAGAAAACTGATGGAAATGCCAAAGTTAGACACAAGGTCTTATTTGTAGAGCACACGTGTAATAAAAATAGTCAATTAGAAGTTCTATTATTAAAGTTATTAGGCATTTTCAGGAGTCAAAATATAGTTAAGATCATGCTAGGTAGTATATTTGGTTGAACATTATAGCACAAAAATATGCCCCACATCATAGTTTTTTTATGCATGGGTGTTAATTACTTCAAAATTAAACATTAAAATAATCAGTTTGTCCGATTTAAGCACGTGTAGTGGCCAATTTGAAAACAAGTCACAAGTATTATATATTTCGTAGCTAGCTCTGAATGTGTGCTGACAGTCACATGACTCCATATTTCTTCCTCTTACACAGAAACACTCGATGCAACCAGACATTTATTCAACAATGTTGACTTGTTACATATTGAGGCCCTACGCCAGTAAGTAGAGATTATGTTAACTAGTATAAATATCAGTGTGGGTTACATCAGTATATGTTAGGACCATCTGGCAGTAAACGGAAATATACCAACTGCAGGTGGAGTGATGGAAGCGGGGAAGGAGTCAAACATTAGCTCCCTAGAGAAAAATGTACTACAAATACAGGTGTTGAAATATCGGTGATGACGTCACGAAGAGAGAAACAAAATGATTCTTAAGTAAGTCGGTTTCGAGAAGCAAAGCAGACGAGATGTTCCTGACAATGTAGGAAGTCACGTGTCGAAAAAATGTAGGAGCTAAATACGTCACGCCATTGAAGAGTGAAACGAAAGGGATTTTAGAAGCAAGAAAGACAAGACGTGACCGACAATGTAGATAATCTAAGTGAATGTTACCTCGAGACTCTGTCCGTGTGTTGCCATCATTAAGACTACATTTAGAAAATTAAGTAAATAGTAAATTAAATCATAGTGGTCTCTCCCCCAATAAGTATACTCTCTAAATAAAACCCTTGAAACCTCAGTGAGTCTATTGTATTTTCATGCACGAGTAGTTTTGCTTGATTAAGAAAACTTCGCCATTATTAGGGCAAAGAAAGTTAAGTAAATAAGTAATTTGCTATGTGGTCTCTCCTCCCGAACTTTCTCTCTCCAATAAAACCTTTGCAATTCTCCATTGGGTTTTTCCATGCACGAGTAGATTCATCTTGAGTTAAACGAAAGAAAAACAATGACAAGAGAATCACACATGGTAAAGCAACAATCAGAGAATGAAGACCAGCAACCACGCACATATATGAAAACTTTTTGTTGATTGATTTTCTTGATTGCCCACAAGTAAAAACATACATTTGCAAAAGTATACGCTTACATAAACAACGATGTGTGAACTCTTTGTGTAACATTTAAAATGTAATGGAAGAGGTCAGCAAATTGGGTCAGTGGCATTTCCACCAGAAGAATGCCCCAGTCCACAACTCCATCCTTGTCACAGACTATTTGACCAAGATGGGCATCAAGACAGTTCCTCACCCTCCCTATAGTCCAGGCGTTGCTCTTTGTGACTTTTGGTTATTCCCTAAACTCAAAAAAAAAACTTAGAGACTCGTTAGAAGACAATTGAGAAGATACAAGAGGCTGTAAGAAGTTATTGGAACAATACAACAAGTGCATTGCAGCCAGAGGAGATTACTTCAAAGGAGACTAGAGTTTCATGTGTGTATTATCAATAAAAGTGCGCATATGAAAAAAGTCTGGAAACTTTCTTTAGATTATTACAATCTGAGAGGATGTGAGATTTACACATACTGTGGCAGGGGTAAGCAACCTTTTTTAGTTTGCGTGCCAAAATTAAATTACGGATTGTAAACAAATAAAAAAGACAGAAAAGAACACAGAGTTCCATTAGATAATACTACGACTTAAAAGTTATTAACATAACAATATGATGCAAATGTGAGTGTACCTCAATGGTCTATCCTTGGATTTTTATTATTCTTGATATTCATAAATGACCTCCCTGATGAAATTTATTCAGAGATGGGTATATTTGCTGATGACACCACTCTCTATAACAGGCATGAGAGGAAAACAAATGAACACATATCTACGGAAATGGCAGAAACACTAGAGGATAACCTCCAATCTGTAGTGGAATGGGGACAAAAATGGATGGTCACATTCAATGCAGCCAAAGACTAAGCTTATTTCCTTCAATAACTACAAGAAACCTTCTCTACCACCAGTGGCCAAGAACACATTACTCGAAAGTACTTCCTTTAAACTCCTCAGCCTAACGTTTGCAGGGAACATGAACTGGAATAGATACATTAAGAGCATTGCCAGGGCTGATGCGAAGAAGGTGGGCTCTCTTACGGTGCTAGAAAACTGCTTACACCTGAAAGTATCCTTTACCTCTATAAGGCCACCATTCGCCCACGTATGTCACATTTGGGCTGGTGCATCTGCTACTTGTTTCTAACTCCTGGACAGGGTTCAAAAGAGAGTCGCCAATCTGATAAGTTCTGAACTGTCATCTAGGCTTCAGCCTCTGTCCCATTGACGAAATGTTGCATCCCTCTGCCTGTTCTACAAGTACTTTAATGGTGAATGCCCTGACAAACTACAAGCACTTGTATCCCCTCGACGTGAATATCCCTGAAAAATCTGACAAGCAGCTAAATCCCACCTCCCTCACAGTAGAGATCCCTAGGTGTAAGAAGGGCTTCTACACCAATAGTTTCTTCCCCAGAACTGCTAGACTATGGAATTCGCTTCCAGGATTCTGCTTTCCCAACTGTACTGAGATGCAGAAGTTCAAGTATAATGTGAGCAGACATCTTGCTACTCATCTGCCTTCAACATCTAAATCTAACCCCCACATGGAATATGTGCCTACGTTAAAGATGGCTTTCTGTGTGGTAGGGATATTTCCAGAGAAGACCCTAATTTAACTTATATGTGCTTCCGGGTTGCACTTGCTTACACCACTGCATTTATATTTTCTCTCTATCGCCCCCATAATAGTGGAGTTACTATTCTTAAGAGCATATCTGAAAAAATTGACCCCATCCTGTCTGTCACCCTTCAGTTAACATTCACATTTCTGGTGACTTCAATGTCCACAATACGGAATGGCTGATCCACTCTAACAAGACAGATGATGAGGGGAGGTTCTGTCATGATTTTGCAATTGCTTATGACCTCACCCAGATTATCCACGAACCCACCCGTGCCCGATACTTCCGGTCAGTATGCTAGCCTTCTAGACCTTTTTATCAAAACTTCCTCTGAGCTATGTTCAAGTTCCGTTCTGTCTCCTCTGGGATCTTCCGACCACTCGGTTGTATCAGTTAAGATAAAAACAAAATGCAGTAAGTCTTCAGATATACTTCTCCACCGTAATGTATATCGATACTCTACCGCTGACTGGGATAGCTTCCGTACACTTATATCCGATCTACCCCTGCATTCCATGTTTAAAAAGGATGTGTCCTCTATAGTATCAGACCTGACCGAATGGCTAATTGTAGGCATAGACCGATTCATACCATCCAAAAAATTCCAACAAAAACCTAACAGCCAGCCATGTTTCTCCTCAGAATGTGCTGCTGCCATCGTGCACAGAAATCATGTTTTCCATAGCTACCAACGTAATCGATGCACTGAGACTAAAGCTGCCTTCAGGACTGCCAGCAACCACTGCAGAAGAGTAATAAAAAATACAAGAGAGCTATATGCTCAGTCCGTTAAATCCAAAGTAGCTGAGTAGCGGCTTCGTTCCCACCAGTTTTGGCAAATAACAAACAGGATCCTGAACAGAAGCGTGCATTCTATCCCAACCATTATCAATGGAACTGAGGTCATCTCGTCAGCATCAGATAAGGCCAAACTATTTGCCAAGAACTTTGCAGCTAATTCTACCCTATGCGATGAAGGCCATCAACTCCCCATATTTCCTCCTATAACGGACAACACACTCTGCTACATACAAATATCTGCGTGTGAGGTCGCCAAGTTAATCAAGAACCTTGATTCCGGTAAAGCAACTTGCCCTGACGGCATTCCAATCATTGTGCTGAAAAAGCTTCAACTAGAACTTGCCCTCATACTTACAAAAGTTTTTAAGCGTTGCCTTAAAGAGAAGTGCTTCCCAACACCCTGGAAAACTTCATCAGTATGCCCTGTATTTAAGAATTCAAGTGATAAGTCATCTCCCTCTCAGTACAGCCCAATAAGTCTCCTGTGTGTCATGAGTAAGCTGCTGGAATCCATATTAAATAGAGAAGAAGTCAACCACCTCAGCAAAAATAACCTTCTCAGTGACATGCAATATGGTTTCCGTTCTGCCAGATCTACAGCAGATGTGCTAACGGTTATATCTCATAGGATTAGCGAATCTCTTGACAAAGGTTACATCTCTAGGGCAATTGCTCTTGACATATCAAAGGCGTTCGATAAGGTATGGCATAAGGGCCTACTTCAGAAGATTTCCAGCTACGGTATAACTGGAAATGTTTTCTCGATCATTAAATCATTTCTCGCCAATAGGCTCATAAGAGTAGTGGTTGATGGGCAGAAATCAGAGGCCCTCAATATTAATGCTGGAGTCCCTCAGGGGTCCATCCTAGGCCCAACTCTCTTTTTGATATACATCAATGATCTCCCAAAACACGTACTTAAAACTTTCGTTGACATCTAGGCGGATGACACGACCATCTATGGCAACACATCAAAGGCCGTAAATGACAAAGTTCTCTAAGATTCTCTCTCTTCTCTGACCTAGAGAGCGTGGTACAGTGGGGGAAGAGGTGGCTGGTTACTTTTAATGCATCTAAAACCAAGCTCCTATCTTTACATCATCAACGCTCTGATCCCCATCTGGCATCAATTGAAATGGGTCGCTTTCGTCTAGCGGAAGCTCCATGTTTTGATAAGCTTCTGGGCTTGACCTTTACTCCTGACCTGAAATGGAACACGTACATCAAGTCAGTTGCCAAGGCCGCTGGGAAAATGGTGGGGTCCTTCTATCGCTCCAGAAGATATCTCACTACTGATGCAATTCTCTATCTGTATAAAAGCCAAGTACGTCCAAGGATGGAGTACTGCTGCCACATCTAGGCAGGAGCTGTTAAAAACAGCCTATCCTGCCTTGACAGAGTACAAAATAGGCTTTGTGGCCTAGTGGGTGGTGCCCTTTTCTCTTCCCTGCAACCTCTCTCCCACAGGAGAGATGTTGCAAGCCTGTCTTTGTTTTATCGTTACTACCATGGCAGGTGATCGTCTTAACTCCAATCTCTGGTCCCCTCTCACCAATCTTGCACGATAAACACCCGTCTAGCTGAAACCACTTAACTGTGCCAAAATCAAAACGTAGATTCCATGAACAAAACTTCTTTCTTAGAAGTGCACGCCTGTGGAACTCTGCTCCGGTTGCCTGTTTCCCACCTGACAACAACTTGGATGTCTTCAAGTCCAATGTAAACAAATTCCTGATGAACCGCCCCACTTAAGTAAGACATGTTATCAAATCTCCAACACTAACGTACTGTACACACAATGACCCTTATCCCCAAGTGGCTTCCGGGTCTTGATATGTGGTGACTACCTTGTAAAAAAAAAAAAAATTATTTAAATGGGGGTGGGGGATCTTATTTTTGAGACCTCGCTCACGTGCTCGATAGAAATGCTCATATGCCAACCTCAGTCCTAAAAAGTTAGTTACTTTTACCCTATCGACACTCTCTACTTATCTATTGTTTACAAGTGTACATATTCCCTCTAAGACTTTTTAAAATCCATCAAATCAAAATTATGTGTAACACAATACTTTCCAATTCCACATATACATGTGTACAGCATCCTAATCCTCGCATCGCATATCACATAAATATTATTATGAAAGTGTATCGTAATTTGCTTTTATTTTTGTATACTAATGAGTCTGCGTTTGTCAACGCTCCAATGCCACTCGAGGATAAGGACTACTGAGTTTGTCAGGTGCACGGCGAGACAAAACCATGGGGATTGGATACAATGGTAGAAAATAGTCAAAATTTGATTAATTAAGAGCAGAATTTGTTAACATTGGACTTGAAAACGAGCATGTTGTGTAGGCAACTAGGAAGCAGCTCTGCAGTATCACGCTACACAGACGAGTGGTTCTTGAAAAAGATACATTGCTCATGGCAGTTCCATTTATTTTTCTGTGCAGAGAGGAAGAAAGAAAAATTATTTGCAGTGGGTGTGTCTAGACGAATTTTTGTTGTGAATGTTTTACAGGGAAGGAAACCATAGATTGGAGCTCAGTCGAGGAGCTACCATAAAAATAATGCTAGAATAGAGAAAGACTAGCAATCTCTGTTCTGTTACACAGAGCTTGCAAGAGAATGAAGAAGAAACCCTCCTACTAGATTTCGAAGTTCATCTTGAACTTTGAACAGCACTTCCTTAGATGTGGAAAGAGTACTCCTTCAGGGAAAGCCTAGCTGGAATTATGCTTTTTTGCATGTTGTTTCGTTTCAGAACATATAAATCCACGCACCCACTCACAGCTATCAGTAAAATCTTAATTATAAAACTATGTGGATCGTCCATGCATCCTTACTTACATGTTTAGTGTGTGTGTGTGTGTGTATTTATCTGATTCTCTCTCCTCTGACCTAGAGAGCGCGGTACAGTGGGGGAAGAGGTGGCTGGTTACCTTTAATGCATCTAAAACCAAGCCCCTATCTTTACAGCTACAACGCTTTAATCCCCATCTGGCATCAATTGAAATGGATGGCTCTCGTCTAGCGGAAGCTCCATGTTTTGATAAGCTTCTGGGCTTGACCTTTACTCCTGACCTGAAATGCAACACATACATCAAGTCAGTTGCCAAGGCCGCTGGGAAAATGGTGGGGTCCTTCTATCGCTCCAAAAGATATCTCACTACTGATGCAATTCTCTATCTGTATAAAAGCCAAGTACGTCCAAGGATGGAGTACTGCGGCCACATCTGGGCAGGAGCTGTTAAAACAGCCTATCCTGCCTTGACAGATTACAAAATAGGCTTCATGGCTTGGTGGGGGATGAACTTTTTTCTTCCCTGCAACCTCTCTCCCACAGGAGAGACATTGCAAGCCTGTCTTTGTTTTATCGTTATTTCCATGGCAAGTGCTCGTCTGAACTCCAATCTCTGGTACCCCCCCTCGCCAATCTTTCATGATAAACACCCACCTAGCTGAAACCACTGTCAAAAATTTTCCCAACACTTTATCTGTGCCAAAACCAAAACGTAGATTCCATGAACAAAGCCTACCTGTTTCCCATCTGACTACGACTTGGATATCTTCAAGTCCAACAAAAACAATTCCTGACAAGCGGTAGGGTTTCAATCATGGCTTAAGAATTTGCCTGTCTAGCCGCACTGATGAACTGTGAAACAGCGAAACAGTATTGTATGTAGATTACTATATATCTATCTATCTATCTATCTATCTATCTATATATATATATATATATGTAATTATAAATAAATATATATATATGTAATTATATATATATATGTAATTATATATATGTATGTAATTATATATATATGTATGTAATTATATATATATATATATATATATATGTAATTATAAATATATATATATATAAGTAATTAATATATATATGTAATAATAAATATATATAAGTAATTAAATATATATGAATAATTATATATATATATGTAATTATAAATATATATATATATGTAATTATAAATATATATATATATATATATATGTAATTATAAATATATATATATATATTTACGTAATTATAAATATATATATATACGTAATTATAAATATATATATATATATACATATATATATATATAGGTAATTATAAATATACATATATATATAGGTAATTATATATATATATATATATTTATGTAATTATATATATATGTGTGTGTGTATAAATATAATGTGTTTATAAGTTTATATATTTCTGTGTTGAAAATATTCAAAAGATTAGAATCATCGAATTCCAACAAGGGTCGTTGATAGCGCTCAATCAAAGGGAACAGATTTATAATTTTTATTTCCATTATGTAAATACAGTCATATATTGCTACACATTAGACATGCCAAAATATTTTCTTTAAAATTATAAAAATTTTTTCAACTTTTTCTAGCTTGATGAGATACATAATAATCGAAACGGTCTGCACATCGTAACAAGATATGACTGTTTTTACTTAAAAGAAATAAAATTATATATATATATATATATATATATATTTATATATATATATATATATATATATATATATATATATATATATATATATATATATATATATATATATTTCTTGCGGTTGACGGTGGTAGTGTGGATTTGTTCCATGTTAATGGAGTTGTTGCCGGGTTCGAGTCTCCCAACCAACAGTAATCGTGACACCCTGCACTGATGCTTCCCAAAAGGATGAAACACTCGTTTCTGTAACTATTTAATAATTATAATAATAATAATATATATATATATATATATATATATATATATATATATATACACACACCCCCACACACACATATATATATTCGTTTATAAAAACATTTGGATATTAACAAAACTATGATATGCCGTTAGACAAACGAAGCGAACCATATATTTAATTACTTAACATATCATTATAGCAAGGAATGTTTACATTTTTTTTTTTACTTCACTTTAGTTTTATTTTATTTTTAAGTTAGACATTTTTATTGTTAATATTGAGCTTTGGCGGAGACTTATGCTCTCCTAAGTGCTTTTCTAATTACATATTGTAATGTTATTTTTATGAGACTGAAGATCAGCGGTCCACTTTTATACGCTGCTTGTGGCATGCATTACACGAGAAAGACACTGGCACTTCAGAACTCTGGAGCCGAAGCTTATAAATAAAAGGTTTAGAGTTTCAGTCAACGGTCAGGCAATTGAATTATGCAGACAGCCATTCACACAGGACGACTTGACAGAGATAGGTTTACATGGCGAGATCTCAATCTTCATCTACACCCTCACATTTATGACAATGGACTCATAACTATAAACAATGTGTCAGTGGGGTCCCAGTTTCGAATACTTCCACACTGTTCAAATATGACGATGACGAAGCATGTATCTGGATAAGTATAAAACTTATATACTAAAGAATATATAAAAAAAATAAGAATTACAAAAAATTATTAATATTTATTGAAAAAAATATACATAGAGAGAGAAGGAGAAAGAAAGAGAAATTCATGTATCCTTACAGAAACAAAATGTGTGTGTGTAGATCTTAGAAATTAGAGATGTTTGTTTTTATCTAGAAAGTCGATATGAAGTTTTTAACAACACGTGCGCGCACATGCGCACAGACACACGCATGCACGCATGCACACTTAGACATATTTTTTATGTTTGTCTTACAGAAGGTTATAAAAACATTAGTACCGTCGGTTTCAATTCTAAAACAAAGACAACCAATATCTGGTCGCCTGTATCGGACTCTCTTCTATCTCTGTTTATATTTGTCTGTCCTGAAATGCAAATTTTTACTCAAATAGTTTCTTCCCTTACACTGCCAGACTTTGGAATTCCCTTCCTGGTTCCTGTTTCTCTAACTGAACTAACATGCAGAAATTTAAATGTTATGTGAACAGACATCTCGCTCATGTTCTCACGCAGCCTCTACGTTCAAGTGGGAATATGCCTGGTTTGGTATAAACAAGAGTATAAAAAACAAAAGCAGTATTTTTCGATAACATTAACATTACTGATGTTTAACTGATGAGCTCAAATGAGGGCAGAACTTGTATCATCGACTTCCGGTTTGTTGGCTGTCATGGTTCTTGTGAGCTGCGACGTTGCTCGACTGTGGAAATAATTATGTTATCTCTCACATGCTGGAAAGTATATAAATTCGGAAAAAATTGTTATACATTTTGTACATTTAACTTGGTGTCTTTTTTGATCAATAAATAAAATATTCTAATTTAAAACAAAAAGAGAAGTGTTTTTTGGAAATTTACTTGTAAAGTCCAAAGTGTAAAACCTTTTTTTTTTTAAACCATATTGAGTTTTTTTTAAATGAAAGCTCAAGTAAATACCGGATGCTGACGACATTTTTTTCTATTTCATCGAATGTTTTCTTTTTTTAGATATAAAAAAAATCCAGTCGATAAAGTAGAAATAAGATATAATAATCAAAAACTCGTGTATTTCATTAAGAGAATTTTTTTAAAAAATCGGTCGACTGGATTTTTTGTTTAACGGGAAAAACTTATAAGTGAATGTGTGTGTGTGTGTGTGTGTGTTTTTACTACGGAGGACTAAAAATACTAAGTTTAGTCAACAGCACGCAATAAAAAAAGAGACATTAATTATGTCCCTTTGACGAATCCGTATTTGATAAAGTCCAAATTAGCAGTAGCAGCCTTTAAGTTTATGGCGCAAAACGTGTTACGAAAATGCGGTTTTCTACGACCCTCGCTTTAAAAAAATCCTTTTATTTAAAAAGTACATGGAATTTAAAATATAAATATGGATAAATTCTTAACAATGAAGAATGGAACTACCCATTTAATAGTATTTTTATAGGTAAGTGATTTTTTGGCATTTATATGTACATATATTTATCGAAGCCAGTCAAAATACGTTGATTTTCTTTAAACCTTTTTTAAAGAAAAACCGATTTAAAAAAAACAAATATTACATAATTTGCTATTAAACGTGTTATCTTTTAAAAATTTGGTCTTTGCTCCTTTAATTGAAAAAAATTAGAGGTCGAATCACATTTTTCAAGTAGTTATAAGCTTCGAAAGATAGTAAGTTGAATTATTAAAATTCTTATCATTTTTAATGGCCGCTTCTTTTTTTTTACATGGGGGTCACCACTTATCAAGGCCCAGGAGCCACTCGGGGATAAGGGTTATTGTGTGTACAGTAATCAATGGGATAGTATTGTAGTAATATTATTGGGAATTTGATAAGGTGTCATTACTTAAGGGGTGGGTTCATACACCTATCTGTTCAGTGCACATTTACCTATAAGTATGGCAAACCACTTATAATTCAATTGCTGAACAGAACGACTCATAGAAATCTATCTATATTCTTTTTTCATTTTAATATACTTTCATAGAAATGTTATGTCACAAAAAAACTATTTTCTTTGTGGCACAAGTGTCACGCTCATAGATTAATTCCATGGGTCACGGGTAGTCTAGTATATATACATATATATATATATGTCTATATATATATATATATATATATATATATATATATATATATATATATATATATATATATATAGCAATTAGATTCTTTCTAAAAAAAATCGAAAATAAAAAAATGTAAACAAATGAATATTTTCATTTAATGCGATAAAATTTTTTCCTGTATCATGAGTAAGATAAGCTGCCCAGTTGGTATGACACCGAACGCAAATCACTGCAGTCCGTTTCCAATCTTGCTGCATCCAGCCACTCTGATGAATCTTGAAAATATTAAATACATATCGAAATATAACTATTATACTTATATATAAATAGGTAGATAATGGTAGTATAGTTTCCTAGATGTGTTAATTAAAGAGTGCTCGATGAATGCAACAGCATATGAGTAGAGCTTATATATATATATTTACAGGGAAGTCACCACCTATCAAGGCCCGGAAGCCACTTGGGGATAAGGGTTATTGCGTGTACAGTAATCAATGGGATAGTATCATAGTAATCGTTAGTATTGGATATTTGATAAAGTGTCTTACTTAAGGGGGCGGTTCATCAGGAATTTGTTTATGTTGGACTTGAAGACATCCAAGTTGTAGTCAGGTAAGAAACAGGCAGACGGAAGAGAGCTCCACTGGCGTGCACTTCTAACAAAGAAGCTTTGTTCATGGAATTTACGTTTTGATTTAGGCACAGTTAAAGAGTGGGGGAAATTTTGGACAGTGATTTCAGCTAGACGGGTGTTTATCGTGAAAGATTGGCGAAATATATATATATATATATATATATATATATATATATATATATATATATATATATATATATATGCGTATCTGTGTGTGGACTTTGGCCTAAATGCTATCTTAGCTGACATTAATCTGACTAATCATAAAACCGAAACTGACACAGTTCTTTGGAGATTTTAAGGTTGAATAATTCTTTATTTTATTTTTATTCTTGAAACGAATTGGTCAATTTGCTATTTTCTCGTCAAGACTGGCAAAATTGCTGTGAAAAGAAGTGGAAACTGACGGGAAATTAGAATAATGGACGTTTCCATATAATCTGGACGTTTCCTCATCGCCAACTCCACAAATGAACTGACAGTGACTAAACCTTGGGTAACATTCATGTCTTCCTACTTTTGCGGCGCAAACCAGAAACAACTGACCTATAAAATTACATTCAAAATGGTCGACAAGAAACCATAAAACTCAGTGATATTTCTTAGTCAAAATTCGCCAGTATATTGTCGAATAATTCGCAAAGAATAATTCCCTGTTTCTACCTAGAGACTCAGAAAATTACATGAATGTCATGAACAAAGGATGCGATGTATAGTTCATTTTCCTTCCATACGTTTTTCTTTCTTTCTGATTTCTTTAACATTATAAAAACTAACAAAAGATTGAATTAGATTTTTAACAGAACACGTGTTCAAATAATATATATATATATATATATATATATATATATATATATATATATATATATATATATATATATACACACATATATATTATTATTATTATTACATTTTCATCTCAAACAAGACACATTGCCACTTTGATGTAGGGGGCTACTATTAGGGACACAGGCTACAGGGGTACTAGGTGGGGAGTTGGGCAGCAAGATGTCGGTTCACGTTACACTTGAACTTCTGCATGTCAGTACAGTTGGGGAAGGAGTTCCAAAGTCTAGCGGTTCTGGGGAAGAAACTACTGGAGTTGAAGGCTCTATTACATCAAGGGATCTCTACTGTGAAGGGGTGGGATTGTACTGCTTGTCGGGTTTATTTACGTAGAGGGGGTACAAGTGTTTGCAGCTCATCGGAACATACACCGTTAAAGTACTTGTAGAACAGTCAAAGGGATGCTACATTGCATCGATGGGACAGAGGCTGAAGCTTGGATGATAGTTCAGGACCTATTAGGTTGGCGACTCTCTTTTGAACCTTCTCTAGGAGTGAGAGACAAGTAGCAGATGCACCGGCCCAAATATGACAACAATACTCCATACATGGGCGAATGGTGGCCTTATAGAGGTACAGGATACTTTCAGGGGCCAGTAGCTTTCTAGCACGGTAGAGAGAACCTACCTTTTTCGCAGCGGTCCTGGCAATGCTCTCAATGTAATTGTTCCAACTCATGTTTCCTGTGAATGTTAGGCCGAGGAGTTTAAAAGATGTGCTTTTAGATAAAGAATCTTTGGTCATTGCTATTGGTGGTAGAGAAGGTTTCTTGTAGTTATTGAAGGAAACAAGTTTAGTCTTGGCAGCATTGAATGTGATCATCCATTTTTGTCCCCATTCCACTACAGATTGGAGGTCATTCTCTAGTGTTTCTGCCATTTCTTGGTATCATCAGCATATATACCCATCTCACAGACAATTTTGTCAGGGAGGTCATTTATGAATCTTAGAAATAATAGAGGTCCAAGGATAGACCCCTGAGTCACTCCCGCATTTATATCATATTGTTTGGATGTATAGCCATCAAGGACAACCTGGATTTTTCTCTTATCTTAGAAGGATTTAATTATGTTAAGTATTCTACCAGTGATACCTTATGATCTGATTTTCCTGAGAAGACCTTCATGCCATACCTTGTCAAAAGCCTTAGATATATCTAGAGCTACAGTTCTACCCTCCCCTGCTTTGTCAAGTGAATGGTATATACGCTCAGAGATTACAGTTAGAATGTCTGCTGTGGAACGGGCTTGCCTAAATTCATATTGTTGGTCAGTCAGAAGTTTAGCATCTGTAAGGTGATGGACTGGAGCTTGGTTAATTATGGACTCAAATATTTTGGCAAAAATGGGAGGAGGCTAATGGGGCGGTAATTTGCTGGATCAGTTCTTTCACCAGAATTCTTGAAAACTGGTACCACAGAAGCAGTTTTCCAGCAGGCAGGAAAGCAAGATTCATTAAGGAATTTGTTGTAAAGTTTGGAGAGGATTGGAGCTACTTTGGTGGAGCATTTTTTTAATAGCACAGCCGGGATGAGATCAGGTCTACATGCTTTTGCAGTGTCAAGTTTTTTTATAATGACATGAACCTGAGAAGGGGTGATTTTCAGATCGTCAAGTGTGGCGTCTGTCCGCAAAGGAAAGTCTGGGATAGGGTGGTTAGCAGGGTCTAGTGTGGAGTTGAAACCGACTGGCAAGCATGTTAGCCTTCTCGGTTGCTGAGCAAACAATTTCATGATTGTTGGATAAGGGGGTAATAGTTGATTACCCATTATTTACTACACTGTTGTAGATTTTCCAGAAGTCACGGGTTCCTAATTTCTCAGCTTCAATGCGTTTTTTGGTGGTTTCAGTAAATTCTCTCTTAGCTGCCGCTATTTCTTTCTTACAGTTGCTTCTGGCTTCTATATACTTCTGTCTGTTTGAACAGGATTTATGTTGGTTAAAATTGTGGTACGCATGCTGTCTTTGTGCGATGGCAGCTGCACATATGGAAGTAAACCATTGGGGAGAGTGGGGCTTGCTATAAAATTTCCGTGTGGGGCATGTGCTTCAATTGCTGTTTTGAACCATTCAGTAGTCTCATTTGCGCACTGTTCAGCAGCAGGATGTGAAAAGATATTTTGCCATGTGGCATCTCTAATGAGATCCCTCATGGCTTCCCAGATGGCCTTTTTATAATATCTCATTGTTTTGAGCAATGGCTCTTCCTTTTTGACTCTTGAGTTTAGGGTGATTTTAACTATTATCACTACATGATCAGCGTTCCCAAAGAGTTAGGGCAACCAGTCGGAAACAACAGCCAGGAACTGTCAATCCAGTACCCTCAACCCATCAGACGATGGTCAACCCAATCTACTTGTACTGACATTATGATGTTCAAGCACTCCCAACTGCCCAGTTTGGAGGGGGATGGGATGTGTCGGGAGAGGGGGAAATCGGTGTTCAATGCCCTAGTCAGGAAACAAGATCGACTACTAAGTGTTTCTGTCGAATCCCTGTACTTCGACCTCTACGCCTGACTAATAGGCAAAGATGGAGTATGGAAACTGGGTGATAGACAGTGCCTATCTACTCGTTAAGCAATTTAGGTTTGCAGACAGGTAATTTGTTCGAGTCACCAGCTCTAGGAAGAATGTCATCCAAGAATGGAGGGGTCTCCCTCCCCTTAGGTTTAGCTTCAGAGTTTTCCTTCTCCTAGACGGATGACCTGGAAAGATCTACGAGTCCATCAGCACCAAGAGGGTTTACCCCGTGCCTGGGTCCTAATCCAGGTATTTCTGCGACCCCACGTGGGTAGTTAATGTTACTGGGTTAGTATGTAAATGTTATGTCTACTGAGAAATTACAAAGTGATTGAGGGACATTGCTATTACATTGTTACTGGAGGAGGGGGTGAGTAAAAGTTCATGCAATGGAAGCAACTATATTTGCAACAAGTTAGTTGGAAAGAGTTAAGATATGGTTTAATATTTTTCCTTTAAATTTAGAATTTTTTTTTTAAATTACTTATTTATATGTTGGCTTAGGAATAGGATAACGTGTTACAGAATGACTTTATATTAAGCGTGTGTAATGTATGAGTGTTAGTAGCAGCTTGGGAAGTAGAGTAGACTTAGTGTTTAGGAGAGGATTAACTTACAGAATACAGTAGAATTAATTTTTAAAATTTATAGTTAAATAAAATTTAGTTATAGAGACAAAAGAAAAAAACAAATGTTTTTTTCTTTTTTATTTATTTAACATGCAAATCAGACAATGGCAGTCGTCTTGGAGGAAAAGAATATATTTGATATACGTAGCACGCAAGAGAGGGATGTTTCTACCGTATTAAGACTATGTGGCGCGTCGGAATTTGTAGTTAAAGACAGTCAATTAGGTAAGGCACAAAGCATTGTGTATCTATTCAGAAAGTCATAGTGACGTATATAAGATCACCGTATATTTCAGATACATATATAATTGAAAGTAAGGCAAGCTATTTTCCGAGATTTGTTATAGATAGCAAGGAAGTCACATATTAAATACAAACAAGTTAATAGTAATTGTAGATATTAAGTATATTACTTAAATAAAGTCGTATCTTCTAGTGTGGAAAAAAAAATAAGTCCATGTTTCTGAAACTTCTGGGATTTGTTTTGCAAAGACTCCCCCCCCCCTAGTTTACTTGGAATATAAGAGTGAAACAGTATTTTGCCTATTAGGAGGGGTGGGAGGGGGATAACGGATTTCAGCTTTAGTCAGGATAAGGTTGGCAAAAAAAAGAAAAGAAAAGACTAATAAAGACGATAAATAAATACAAATAAAACAAAACCAAAGGAAAACAAATAAACGAGCATGTATACATTTCTTAGAAGCAAGATTAATTTTAAAAAAAAAATAGTACTTAACATTTCTTTAGGCACACTGGACGCCAGCCAGTTTAGCATGGCTAAGAGAGACATTAGTGTTTCATCTTTTCGGGAATCATCAGTGCAGTATGTCACGATTACCGTCGGTCGGGAGATTTGAACCCAGCAACGAAGCCATCTCTGACTCCATTAGCAAGGAACAAATTCACACGGCCACCGTCAACCGTTGAAATTCAAACATTTATTTTTAAATGTCTTAATGCCTGTCAGAGTGATCTAATGATTACAACACCATGATCTGCACATGTAAGCTTAAGTGACTTTTTATTACAACTGTAAAGTGCTCAACGATAAGAAACGAGTTTCTTGAAGGGGCTGATATAATTATTTACAATACTAGCATAAATATTCATGAAGATTTCGTATTTATAATTCTGGAGCCAATTTCCTATGGATTATTATCCAATATATGGTAATGATTTCAAGAGTTATATAAAAGTATATAACTTGGGTACCAACCGCTGGTATCGAAACCAAAACCTTTAGCGCTCCAGTCGTAGTCGTTATTTATCATGAAATTAAAAATAAACATTTTATTTGGAGAGCTTCAGTTGCAATAAAAAAAATACAACTTTGGCTTAATGAAAATAGAAAAAGTTTTCTTTGAAAAACGAAGTCGTAAGAAGATAAGAAGTAAATGTTTGAATCACATTTGAAATATGAGTTAAGTAAAAAAAAAAACAAACAGAAAAAGGGTTTGTTAAAAAAATATCTTTCTGACTTTTGTAGGTATTTTTGGAAACAATGAGATTAATTGTAAAGAAAAAAGCAAATTATCATTTTAAAAATGCAATCACCAGCATTAATAGGTTTATGTGCTAATTGAATGCAGCCGTTTATAGCATTTCAATAAAATAACATTTAATTAAATATTCGAAATAAAACTATTTTGCCTACTACAATTATGATATACAAATAATTTTTAATGAATAATATTAAACAAATAGGGAAATGTAGAATTTTATTTTTTTTTATAAATATCATAAGCTATCGTTGTTGATTTGGTCGTTGGTTAAAAATGCCTTCATTCTAAAATCTTTGTAGTAACAATAAGTATTCTTTTAAATGAATCATAATAAATTTTTGTCTTGTTAAAACATAGCGCAGCATTAAAACACAACATATATATATATACAGAGTGACCCCAAAAAACAGAGGACATTCAATTGTTTTTCTGAGCATTTTACAGTCAATGGAGAAAAAAAGGCCAAAGACCCTAGTGTTTTGATGTGATGTTTTGAATATAATAAACTAGTTATGGCCAAAGTTTCATTTCATTCAGACAAAACACTAAGACACGGGGCCTAATTAGAGTTGGGGCCCGTTTTTGGGGTCACCCTGTATATATATATATATATATATATATATATATATATATATATATATATGGTATTATCGCGGTGACACACCAGTTCTCATCAGATCACATAAGTTAAGCAACGTTGAGCCTGGCTAGTACCAGATGGGTAACCATTTGGGAATTCTAGGCGCTGTATGTGCTCTCCACTTATCTCGGCATTTGTTTCCAGTCATCTTGAACATACATTTCACGTGCCACTAGTATTTAACAATGTTGACTCAGGAGAGATGTGGTTGGAGATTGCACACCGTCTGCCATGAAAATTTCATGTGCAGGCATCCCTTCATGGGTATCTTTAGTCTGTTAAAGACTGAAGGATCCCTATATATATATATATATATATATATATATATATATATATATATATATATATATATATATATATATATATATATATAACTAAATACAATAGAAAAAGTAATTCAAGTATGCGCGTGTCATAAAGTCACCTATTAATTTGACGCATTCACAAAAATGCTTGTATCACCCTATACAAAACTGAACCAAGGCAAAGGAAGTAAAAGTCAGCCAAATCTATATTTGGATGAAGCTCAGCCATTGGCTAATAGAAACATTCTCGTGGGGGGGAATAACAAAGAATCTGATTGGTTAACTAGTTAGACTAAACATCACACACATATATAAAAACACTCGGTAACACGAATTTCATGTATTTAGTCTGATCATTCCCTACGGGGATGAAACATGGACGTCTCTGTATAGCTTAATTGCCATAAATATAATTTCGTAACTTACTATCTAGTTTTACTCAAATAGTGAGTGTTGAAGTAAATACTGAAAACTTATGCATAAAATATTATGTCCTTATAACATTTTGTGTCAATATATGAAATTTTATATATATATATATATATATGTAAATATATATATATATATATATATACATGACAGAAAAGAATAGACATTAAAATAAATATTTTTCCATGAGATTAATACATGCTTATTCATATTTACAGATAAGAGTAGTGCTGAATTAACTTAGAGTATCTCATTAAAATTGCATCTAACAACATTGAAGCATATCACGAACCAAAGAAGCATCAGAATTATCAGAATTTCTGTGAAGAAAAATCATGGGTCAACGCAAAATGGCAGGAAATCTTTCTATACCTCTTTCTATTTTTAATAGCGTGATCGTGACACAAGAATCCACAAAGAGAGGATCCTCAGTGCAAAGCCTCTGACATTGCAACACAAGCTGGTATCAGTACCAGAAAAGCTGTCTGCTATCTTAACAAGCTGGGCTACTATGATAGAGTTATGAGAAAGAAACCTCTTCTCCGGCCTGCCAATATCAAGCACAGAATTTTTTTTTTTTTCTTATTTTTTTTACACAGTGATCACCACTTATCAAGGCCCGGAAGCCACTCAGGGATAAGGGTTATTGCAAGTGTTAGTTAGTGTGGAGATTTGATGAAGTGTTTACTTAAGGGGGCGGTTCATTATAGATTGGGCTCATGAGATGGTAGAGAGACCTATGACCTTTTGGACCGATGTCATTTTTTCTGATGAGTCACAATGGAAGAGTATGGGTATGGAGACTCCCTCATCAAGAGTTTGAGTTTAAAAGACTGCAGCCAAATATGGAGGTTTCTCGATTATGTTATGGGGTGCAATTTGGAGTGATGGCCGCTCAGACTTGGTGGAGAGCAAAGGAAACATCAATTCTGCTAAATATATTTCAATATTACATGAAGGACTCCTACCAATATTCTCAAGTGGTAAAATGAGCCAAGTTAACTCCCTATTTATGGAAGACGGAGCTCCTTGTCACTCTGCTAGGGCGACAAAGCATTGGGTGAGCTAAAATGGGATTAATAAACTTCCATGGCCAAATCAGTCCCCGAATATGAGCCCAGTTGAAAACCTTTGGGGCATATTAGATTGGAACCTTCGCAAAAAAAAAAAAAGGAAGCCATCTTCTAAGCTTAACTTCTAGCATTATTGCGTCAGGCATGGCAAGAAATTCTTAAAGATTATATTCATCAACGGATCAGTGCCATTCCTAGAAAGGTCCTAGCGGTAATATACGAACACGTGTTTCGAGATATTACTTTTCCATGATCTTCAAGGTTAGAGACATTATTAACCGTATTATCGTTTTTAAAAAAAATCAACACAAAAATAGACATAAGTTTAAATGCAATAAAAATAACATGTACAGTCATCTAGGACTCCGTGGCGTAACGGTTACTGCACTCGACTATAGTACATATAGCTTGTAGTGTGAATTCTAGAAACAATGAACCCACGCCAACAAGAGGTAGTACATCGAAACACATGTTAATAGATTACTGTTTTATAAGTAAAATTAAAAATAAATTTAAAAAATATTTGTTTATTTGTTTACGTCGGAAAAAATATGGCCGATTTTCTAGGGAAAAATGCTTTTGTTGCTCTCCAATGTTGGAGACGCTATTAGCCGTATTATCGTTTTAAAATCAACAAAAAATTGACATATACTTATATATCGTCGGCTCTGACTTGTATCCGAGTATATTTCGTATATGTGTGTGCTTCATTGAAAAAAATGGAGTGCATTCACATTAAAAAAATTATTTTGATAACCGATATTCTTCGCCTTTCCCTACGGACGGAGTGAGGTGGGCATTCTTGCTATTTTGAGATTTCGTTTCCGGCTGGCATTGGTAAGCAATGGGCTTCCTGAACGTGGCAGCTTTTTCTGGATGAAAATGTAATAGCCGTTTTAGAAACAGGAATGTGATGAAGGAGAATTTAGGAAAGCCAACCAATGACTTCTGAGAAAGCCACGTGCCCGTTTTGATTATTCTATGAAAATTATTTTTGTGTTTGCTTTTTCCCCCCTGTGCACCGGTTGGCATGCATTTCGTTGTCTGCATTTAGATATACTCTGGATCAAGTTAATACCGGATGGAACGATAAAATTATCGCCCCAGAAAAGACGACATGATTCCATTTCCGTTTGATGAAAACCGGTTTTCGTTTTTGATGCAACCATCTACTAGTTGACCAATTGTGTACTAAGCCCAAGAGCAATAGGAGCTTTCTATCATGTTTGAAAGTGACAGAATGTTTAACGAACAAGATCAGAGATGTGCCGCTGTATAACTCATGCTCTCTACCGATCCAAGTTATGAGAACAGGATCATTGCCATTACTCTGAAAATGCACTGCTAGATTGCCATGAATAACAGCGATGTGCCGAGGGTGATAAAAACCAAGTTTACAACCACGGTTATGGTTTTTGGTGTTATTTCAAGTGAGGGCCACATCATGATTCCTCATATCTTCAAAGTCGGCTTGAAAGTCAACACCAAAGTGTACCTGGATATGGTAATCCCCTGGTGCAATCAGGTTGCCGCTGGCACGCCCTGAGTGTGGCATCAAGACTCAACATCGGCTCACAAGTACAAAGAGAACCAAGCTTGGCTTCAGAAGGAGTGTACTCTTCTCTCACTGGCCCTCCCTCCTCCCTTGAACTGAAAGGGCTGGACTACTTTGTTTGATCATACGTCGAGAACATCACCAACATCCCACGACATCAAAGTCAACCTGATCACTGTCGTTCACTGAGATATCACAGAGCTCCTGGCGGCGCTTGTGGAAAAGGCATGCTCCCAGTTCTGGGCCGATATCGAGGCAGTGATTGAGGCTGAAGGCAGCTACATTAAACAGATGTCAGCTCTACTACATGATCAAGTTACCTGAAATGATTTCTTTTAATAAAAGTTTTAAAATAAAACTGTAGTTTTGTTTTCTTCAGGGCAATAATGTTATCGTTCCATCTTGTAATTATGGCGTTGCCACTCACATGCAAACAGCCCTAATTCCCACCCAAATTCACACTGATATTATCAGTGCCTCCCTATGAGAACAGAGTTTGGCAGAAGATCAGTTTTTCATGTGAGCAAATCCAGATCCCCCAAATGGAGAACTGGATTGGGACAAAACTAAAACTTCCCTCAGTTTAGAAGGATTTCTCCTCTGCTGACCAAAGACAGATTCGATATTTTTATATTCCAGAAAGATTCGACAGAGCAAAGGGAGAGTCAAACAATATATAATAAGAGGAGGTGAGACTAGGTGATAGTGCACTTGACAAGTTAACTGAAGATTATGTACAATAAAAACTAGCATGAGCTGTGGAAATTCCACGGAATGAGAAATATATTTAAACAACAAATATGTTTTGATAAAGCTAATATTTAATATTAATCTCTGGTCAATCTTTCATGAAAAACACCAGTCTAGCTGAGTCCACTGTGAAAAATTTCCCCCATTCTTTATTTGTGCCAAAATCAAAATGTGGATTCCATGAACAAAGCTTCTCTCTTAGAACTGCACGCCTGTGGAACTCTGTTCCGTCTGCCTGCTTCCCACCTGACTACAACTTGGATGTCTTCAAGTCCAACATTAACAAATTCCTAATGAACCGCCCTCTTAAGTAAACATTTTATTAAATCTCCACACTAATGTACTGTTCTTGCAATAACCCTTATCCCTGAGTGGCTTCCGGGCCTTGATAAGTGGTGACCACCTTGTAAAAAAAAAAAAAAATTTCTGGATGGAGATAGTGAACAAAAAATAGTCTTTTGAGCAAAAAAAACTAACACCACGCAGCAAATATGAGTTTTAAAATATTTCTTTGAAAATAGTGTCCATTTATTTTAAAAATATACCCAAGTGAGATGAATTAATAAATACTAATATCTGCTCAGAAACTAATATTGTGCTACATAGTTCAATAAACATGAAATCACATTGTAAGAAAGTCTTTAATTTACTTAAGTCCAGCACCTCACGGCAGGTAACGTTTTTCTTTGTTATGCCCTATTTCTTTCGAATGTTCCCATTTTTATGTAACGTTTCACCGAGTTTTTCAGTGAAGAATCATTGCACGTTGAAATAACTACAAGTTTCTTTCTCACACGATTGCAACAATGATCATGTGTCATTATATTATATCGAAACCACTTAAAAAGACTCGCTGCCACATGTCCATCTAGCTCTCATGTTTCTCTTTCTTCTGACCGCATGCCGACCACAGCCAACCCATTCATGTCCTCGACTTTACACCTCCATTTTCTTTGATGCCACACTTTTTGCTTCTCTCGACCACGTGGTGCATTTTTCTTCTTTTTTCTATTCCCTTTCTTCTCGTGAACACTCCTAATTTGCATATGTGCGTTTTTCGGTTACTGCTGTTGCTAATCTCTTCACAAGCCAGTCATCCTCCACTGCTGCCGATATTTTTCCACGCACTCATATGCACTGTTACACACGACCACCTTACATTCATTAACTCTTATCCTCGAGTGGCGTTCGAGCCTTGATAAGTGACGACTCCCTTGTAAAAAAATGACGAAGTGTTATTTTTATGAATGAATGTCAGTATAAAAAGGATAACAATAACAAATTCACACGAAAATTCTTCTTTTATTGAGTCGAATCACCTGCGACATCCATGTCCTCCCTGTCGTATTAGCAAATAAAATATAGATAAATTAAAAACTGAATAAAGCTTTCCATTTTTTATGGAGTCAAAGGGAGATTCGATTGGATTTGAGTTAATTTCCGTTAATTTTAGTTGGATCAAACATAGCATACCTACTCATATCAACTGCTTTGCGTCTGTGTTGAATCGATGCGAATATAAAGAAAAAAACTCCATTGAAAACTAATATGATTGAAAGAAAATTGATTTCTAGAGAGCTAAGCCAGGGATTCCCAAAATTCAGGACACCACGAAGCTCCAGAGCAGGGCAAAGGTTTTTTTCACAGAGCACTAACAAGATAATTTCTTAAATAAATATTAAAAACATTAATTTCAAATTTAAACACTAACTAATGATAGTGTTCACAACCATTTTTTTGTTTTTTGATTAATCAAAAATTGTTGCAATTTTTGTTAATTTATTTTTTATTTTATTTTTCATGAACCATCTTGAAACTCTTTGCACTTGTAGTTAGGTATCATATCTCTTTCCACTTAAAAGGATCAATAATTACATGTCTGCAGCCATTTAATTTTTCCATATAAAGCATTTAGTCCTTTTTAAGAAAGAGCTTCCGGAATCCTTCAGCCTCATTCACAGAGCCTCAGGGAAACCCTGGGCTAAGCCGTTCTCACCTGCCTTCTTTAACTGGTAACAATGTTTGAGCCACCATTTATTTAAGCAAGCAAAGCATAAAAAAATTAAAGTATCTACAAGCAAAATACTGTTTTCTTCTTTCATATAATTAAAAAGTGTCCATTTCATCTGCATTTTATAATCAAGAATATGCTATTTAAAATTTATGCCCGGTAGATTATCGAAATATTGTTTTTAAATTATATATATACTAGCAGGCCGCTCGGCGTTGCCCTGTCGGAAAATAGGCATAAATATTATATTTTAATTAATACAGATTTCTTATTTATTATAAACAGAAATACCATGAGCATTAAATGTAACGTTAAATTCCTTTAAAAAAAAAATGAAGTAAAATAACGGAACGAAACTGAGACATATGCATGCGAGTATTACGGTTTTTTTTCTAAACAGTTCATTTCTTGTAAGTAAAAAAAAAATACTCGAACTGAGATCGAAACTAAAACCTAAAGGAATGGGGCCAAGTACGATTATCGTTCGTCCAGCGTGAAACATGTTTTAAAAAAGTTGTTTTTAAATCTACTCATCCTTAACATAAGGAATCTAGCATGTGAACAATTTACGCATGCGCAATCGTGAAACAGTTAGCAACAGATAAAAATCTGACGATTCCCATGTACCAATTTTTCAATGTTGACCTATTAGAAGCTCTTTTTTCCAGATGAAAACGGATTAAAAGTTTTCCACATGACTTAATACCCTATATACTATATTTAAAGTCTGCAGATTAAGCATTCATTGAGTATATAGGTTGAGAAGTGTCCTCACACACATTCTCACTTTTATAGAACATAAGATATATATGTATGTGTGCTTCATTGAAAAAAAAAATAAGTGCATTCACATTAAACAATTTATTTTTGATAACTGATATTCTTTGTTTTTCCCTACGAGTGGGGTGAGGTAGGGATTCTTTCTATATAAGACACTTTCTGTGTGTGTGTGTGTGTGTGTGTGTGTGTGTGTATCTATGTACGAGCTGGGCCGATTTTTGAGAAATTTCATACACATGTAATTTAATGTAATTTATGTATCTGGAAGTATCCTTGTGTCGGTTTTGTACTGAAAAACTTGATAAGTCTCGAAAATCGAAAAAATGTAATTAACGAACAAACAGTCCGATTCTGACCAAAGTTAACACCCTTATACAGCCTAACATCTCAAATGCATTTGAGAAGTTTTACCAGCGCACAAGCAGAAGGGTCTGGCGTATAAAATCCACAGTGATTTCTTTGATAAGACAGAGGCGTTTGAAATGAATGTTTCTGCTTAGAGCACAATTGAAACATAATACTTGATTTTGCGTTTCAAACTTTTATTCAAGCCATTATATGAAAATATTTTTATAAAATCAACAGATTAAAGAAGGAAGTCCAATTTTGTACTAAGTAAACACTTTTATACGGCCTAACATCACAAGTGCATTTTACAAGTTTATCACCGCACAAGCAAAAAAAACCCAATGAATAAAATCAACAGTAGGTTCTTTAATAACACACAGTTACGGTCCTTGGTGTGGTTTCAAGTGAGGGCCACATGATGCCACCTCACATCTTCGAAGTCTGCTTGAAATTTAGCACCAAAGTGTACCTGAATGTGCCGAAGAATGCGGTGATCCCTTAATGCAATCAGGTGGCCGCTGGCATATCCTGGGTGTGGCAGCAGGATTCAGCATCAGCCCACAAGTCCAAAGAGACCCAAACTTTTTATTCTTCTCTTACTCTCCTCATTCTTCCTCCGACTTGAACCCACTGGACTACTTCGTTTGGTCATATGTTGAGAGCATTACCAACATGACCACCCACAACACCAAAGTCAGCCTGATTGCGTTATTTGCGATTATTCAACAAGCTCCCACCAGTGCTTATGGAAAAGGCATTGCTCCCAGTTCCGGACCCGTATCAAAGTGATGATTGAGGCTAAAGACGGCTACATTGAATAGATGTCAACTCTACTGCATAATCAAGTTACCTGAATTGATTTTTTCAACAAAAGTTTTGAAATAGAGTCATAGTGTTGTTTTCTTTAAGACGACACTTTTATTGTTCCGCCCCATAGAAATTAGTTCTTTCACATATTTTCTATTTTCGTCAACTTCTGAAGATCGTATTTCCATCTTATATCACCCTTCCATTCAGAATTGCATGTACATTATTTTGCACTGTTTTCAAACGCAGCAGTTTTTTTTTTTTTTCACAACGATTTCAAATCATTTTCTTTTAAAGAATTTTTTTTAACTTTAAGGAATAAAGAAAAGATCTGGAGATGCTGGATCGTGGCTGTAGGGTGGATGAGCTAATGTTTCCCAATTAAATTCTTGTATAACAGCTCTTGTTACTCTTAAAGAATGTATTCATGTGTTGTCGTCATGAAAAAAAAATCCCATGAGGCTACTTTTTTACTGATAGCTTTCTCACTAATTCATTTTTCAATTCCATGAAAACATTTTTTTTGTAAATATGCTTCTATTATTTGTCCGTTTACCTCCAAGAAAATCGATCAGGATTATTTATTTCGAATAAAATAAAAACCGGAACGATTAACTTCTGTGACAAATTTGTCAAAAAGCATCCTCATAACTAATTGTTCTTGCTCATTTCATTTGTCAGTTTCAATCCTCTCATAATACTCTTCATTATTCAACTAGCATTCCATGCATTTTATAAACTCTTATTCTCCAGTGGGTTTTGGCCTTGATAAATGTTGATTTCTCAGTATTAATACTAATGATAAAAGTCACTTTACTTCGAGAGTAAGTTCCTGTTTACCTGCCTCCTCACGAGGGCATAAGACACAAGGTTGGTTTTTATGAGCGTTCTACCCAACTCCCCTCAAAATAAGCACTCTGGCTGAGACAAATATAAAAATTGTTTCATACCTGAAAATGTCTCAACTCCATATGGAATTGCCAAAGAATTCATTTGAAGTTACATTGATGATTGGATCTCGTTAATCAGATCGTATCGATAAATCTACATATGTTTCCCGGTAATGGTTTGTTCCATAAAATCTTAGTTATTGATTTCAATCATGTGTAAAAGTTTCAAGCACATATTTTTTAGAACCAAATTATTGAAATGCCTGATCTTCAAGCTCAGTTTTGGAACCAAATTATGGAAATGCCTGATTTTCAAGCTCAGTTTTGGAACCAAATTATGGAAATGCCTGATTTTCAAGCTCAGTTTTGGAACCAAATTATGGAAATGCCTGATTTTCAAGCTCAGTTTTGGAACCAAATTATGGAAATGCCTGATTTTCAAGCTCAGTTTTGGAACCAAATTATGGAAATGCCTGATCTTCAAGCTCAGTTTTGGAACCAAATTATGGAAATGCCTGATTTTCAAGCTCAGTTTTGGAACCAAATTATGGAAATGCCTGATTTTCAAGCTCAGTTTTGGAACCAAATTATGGAAATGCCTGATTTTCAAGCTCAGTTTTGGAACCCAATTACGAAAATACCTTATCTTCAAGCACATTTTTCGGACCAAATTATGGAAATATATGATCTTTAATCACATTTTTGGAACCAAGTGAACAAACAGACTTACTTAGTAGCAGATGATCATGCAATATTCAAAATGCTGAATCAGATTTGTAATAAGGTTGATCAGAAAATCAGTATGGGGAATTGAAATGATAGATGGAAAGGTTGAGGCTAAAATTTTAATTCTTTGTTCATTTTGGAATCTGCTGATTCAGGAACGTTACAACAGCAATTGCAGACATACATAACTTCTCTTCAGAGAATTGGGATTAAAAAGAAATCAGACTTGATGATCGGAGCGAGTAGACGCTCCACGTTTTGTTCCCATGACGTTGGAGTTGAGAAGTTGATAGTTACTATAAACAAATTATTTTAAAAGCAACGTCAACATTCTACATACAATAAATTGTAAGTTCCAAATCAACGTCTCACTATGAGGCACGTGCAAAAAGTAATGCCTCCTATTTTTTTTCTATCTTATCATGCTCGCATGGATCAGAGTGGATTGCAAATTGCATTGTCATGATGACTGAAATCATGCGCTCATGGCCTGAAAGTTTCATCTCTCTGTTGCAGGCATTGACGGTTTCAGACTCTAAGAAAGCAACCTAATGTGTCAGAGAAACAGAGATTGAATTCTCAGCATAAGTAATCTGAATAATCCCAATAATACAAATCATCAATTTTCATCTAAAAATTTACAATATATTTTACAATCATATTTGAAATACCATAGGCATTCCAAAAGTAATGCTTCCTATTTTTAAGTCCGCACGAATCGACCAGATAGAATTGCAAATTGCATTGTTATAATGACTTATGCAGTCATGACCTGAAAGTTTCATTTCTCTGTTGCAAATATTGACAATGTGAGACTCTAAGAAAGCAACCTCTGTCAAAGACGTGTCTCAGAAGAATAGATATGCCATTGAATTCCTGACAAAAGTGCACTGAGAATGGTAATGACTGTGTAGAAAAAAAAATTCTGGAATACAAAAGGTCGATCGTTTTAATAGTACCAGTTCCGACTTCGTAGCTCTTCAACTTTTTGAATAAAAAAATATATGAAACTTTACTTTCCAAACAACCCTCATACACACACGTGTGTGTGTGTGTGTGTGTGTGTGTGTGTGTGTGTGTGTGTGTGTGTGTGTGTGTGTGTGCGTTTTGAGTGAGGCCAAAGCCAATGTTGTTCTTAATCATGTTCGCCTTTCAAACAATTCCGTGATTTTTATCTGTAAAAGTTCAAAACAAATTGATTCAACACTAATGCTTTATTCATGGAGAAATAATTGGCACAACCAAATGCTATTTACTTAGTCCACCTCATCTATTAAAATGGAAATTATATCTACACGCCATACAAAACAGTGTTAAGGCTATATAATGTTTAGTGACCACAAATAACATTAAGCCAGGAAATTATAAGACGACCTTTCATGATCCTGCTAATTGATCTACAGGGTTACATTTATCAGAGAGCAAAGGGGTAATTACTCTGAGCTCGTTTTGTAGATGTCCTTTATAAAACCATCTAATAACTTGTCTTATTAGTAAACAAAAAGTCTATGAATAATGTGGAGGGTAGGGTAAAACGAACGATGGTGTGTAAAGAGAACTCCATTTCTAAACTCAAGCAGAAAGGAAAAACTTAAAAATGTCCCTCATTTATGATCCTCACATCACTCAACATTGATGAATTTTTGGCCTTTTGGCCAAGAAAGTAGTCCTTCTAGACTGAGGCAATTTTTCTTTTTGGTTCCAATCCAGAGCGACTTTTTATGGGGCTAGATTTTCCCCACATTAAAAACTGGCCTTGTTTAACTTTGCCCTCGTGGGGAGGCAAGTAAATAGGAAGAATGGAAGGTTGTCAGAATGGCGCCAAATTAATACATGGCCACAGTAACGTTTTTGTTTTTACTACTAGCATTTCATCCCGGCGTTGCCCGGGTGTTTCGAGGTGTATGTTGAGAAAAAAAAAAAAAAAAGCAGTCAATTTTTTAAACTTTGACCCTTTAACATTTATTGTTTTGGGCTCAAATCAAGTTGTTAAGTAACATCCATGTCCATGGAACCTATATCTAAAATTTCAATGCTTAGACCCCAAATTAGCGGAGGAGTTTGGTAGAGTTCTCAAAGGTCAAATTGTTGAACTTTGACCCCTTAATAGCCAAATTTCTGATCGAAAACCGATCATAAAAATTTTCCCAAATCTCAGTGCCCTGTATATTAAATTTTGAGGCCCCTAGCGCTGCTTTGCGACGTTTACTTTCGGAGGAGATAGAGTTTGAAAATATGGAGATAGACAAACCGACAGACAGACAGACATATAGCTTTATATATATATATAATATATTTTCGCACATATGTTTATATATATATATATATATATATATATATATATATATAGTGTTATAATGGAATAAATCCAGAGGAAATCCGGATATGAGAGCTCAATGTGGTAAACAGAGCAATAAGATAAAAATATAACACGGAAATTACATAATTGTCGATGCAATAATTTATTTCAACCTTATGGTATTTTCAAGCATCTAAATCAGACAATTACTGAGTATCAAAAATGTAATTGTCTGATTTAGATGCTTGAAAATACCATAAGGTTGAAATAAATTATTGCATCGACAATTATGTAATTTCCGTGTTATATTTTTATATATATATATATATACATATATATTTGCGCGCGCGCGCACACACACACACATATATATATATATATATATATATATATATATATATATATATATATACTAGCATTTCAATCCGGCGTTGCCCGGGTGTTTGGAGGTGTATGTTAAGCAAAAAAAAAAAAAAAAAGAGGTCAATTTTTTTTCAATTTTGACCCCTATTATGACCCCTTAACATTTATTGTTTTGGGCTCAAATCAAGTTATTTAGTTATATCCATGTCAAAGGAACCTATATCTAAAATTTCAATTGTTTATACCCAAAATTGGCGGAAGAGTTTGGTAGAGTTCTCAAAGGTAAAATCGTTGAACTTTGACCCCTTAACAGCCAAATTTCTGGCCGAAAACGGATTACAAAGATTTCCCCAAATCTCCATACCCTGTATATCAAATTTTGAGACTGTAGACTGAAAATTGACAGGGTTATTGTGTAGGAAAATGTACACAGACAGACACACACAGACACTTTCACTTTTATAGATATACTAGCATTTCAGTCCGGCGTTGCCCGGGTGTTTGGATGTGTGTGTTGAGCAAAAAAAAAAAAAAAAGTGGTAGTTAAAAGGTAGGCTCGAACCCCTACCACGAAGGACGAAAAGAACGGGGGAAAAAGCTGATGTCTTTGTCATTACGACCACCGCCAAACCGGAAGTGACGTAGGTTTTAATTAAGGCTAGATAATAGAAAGGAGAGGATGACTTTCAAAAATATGAGCGAAAAAAGCGACCCCCCCCCCTGGAGAAAAGTGTCCAGATATTAATGCTTTTAGCCAATTTTTCGGTATTTGTTGTCTGAAAGGTCGAATTTCAGAACGATACTGATCTTGTAAAAATCCGTCGCCTCTGTCGAAAGTTTTAGGCACACATACAAACATACATACATACATGCATTTATATATTGGTAACTAAAAATTTTCTACCCAAACCGATTAAAAAGCTTGCCCTATCTCTGAATACCCTTTATGCAACATTTCAAATGTTTAGACCAGACAGTTTCTGAGTAATTTGGTAGAAATCGCAGAAGTAATTTTTTTTTAACTTTGATCCCTATTATGACCCCTTAACATTTATTGTTTGGGGCTCGAATCAAGTTATTAAGTTAGATTCATGTTCACGGAACCTATATCTAAATTTTTTTTTTTTTTTTTACACAGTGATCACCACTTATCAAGGCCCGGAAGCCACTCAGGGATAAGGGTTATTTCACGTACATTACGTTAGTGTTGAGATTTGATGGAGTGTTTACTTAAGGGGGCGGTTCATTAGGAATTTGTTAACATTGGACTTGAAGACATCCAAGTTGTAGTCCGGAGGGAAGCAGGCAGACGGAACAGAGTTCCACAGGCGTGCAGTTCTAAGAAAGAAGCTTTGTTCATGGAATCCGCGTTTTGATTTAGGCGCAGATATAGAGTGGCGGAAATTTCAAGTGTTTATACCCAAAATTGTCGGAGGAGTTTTGTAAAGTTCTCAAAGGTCAAATCGTTAAACTTTGACCCCTTAATCGCCAAATTTCTGGCCGAAAACCGATCACATAGATTTTCCCAAATCTCACTCTGTATATCAAATTTCGAGTCTATAGACTAAAAATTGACAGAGTTATTGCGTAGGGAAATGTACACACACAGATACACAGACACGTTCACTTTTATAGATAGATAGATAGATAGATTAAACAAAAATATATACGTATACATAAATATATATGGAAACAATTTTGTGTTTACTATAAACTTTTTACGCAAATATTATGCAAGTATATATCATGTAGAATATCTGCATGAATATAATTAAATGTAATAGTTAGCTAAATATGATCATCCCATGAGAAAACCGAAAAAACTAATAAGAAATTAATTAAAAAGAATGTTTAAAAGAATATGCAAATTAGCTAGATCTTTTGCTCGTGAATGCAATTCCAGAACCCATATATAAGAAAATTGTATTTTCTTTTTAAATAAATAGAAAAGAGGGTTTTTAATATGAATATCAATACACACAAAAGAAAAATGAATTTATAGGAGTATAGAAGATAGATAGATAGATTTTTCTTACTGTTAAAATCGTCTCTATAATTTTATTCAGTTAACATTTTCAAGTAAAGATGCAACGACTTCGCAAAAGACTGGACTGGATACGTTTTCTATCAGTTATTGGTAGCATTTTTTATAATGAACCGGAATTATGTTGAACAAAGTAATTTAGAAAATCTCTACATTAGCAAATCATATGCGAGTTCGTTTGTTCTCTTTCTTTTGATGAAAGAAACAGACGATTCCATTTTTTTTTAAATTATTATTTAAGTATTATATGGTAGTGATATAATAATAAGTCTTTCCACGCAATATGGCCGATGTAGATAAGTAACAATTCTTACATCATGACTTTTCTTCTATCTCGTTTTGATCTTTTTGTCGCTTCCACAATCGTCTCGGCATCAAATACCAAGAGTTGAACAAGTTCTTTATCACCTTGAGACATAAAAATTAAAAATTAAAAATAAATAAAAAAATAGAACAAATTTCACAAGTTACAAAAAATAAAACGAAAAAGAAAAATTAAATATGGAAACATTAGACGAAGATGGGGGGAGGAGGGCGTTAATTAAAAATAATTAAATGGAAATTTTAAATGTGGAACATTTTTTTAAGATCATTTCACACACTGGAAATTTATTGGTTAGAAACAATTTTAAAAGAAGTAAATCTACCAAATAATTAGATTTTATTTCTAATATTCTTGGAAGAAATTCCATAATCAGGTTGTGCCATCAAATCGAGTGATATAAATATTAATAATAGCATTAGGACATTTTTAAAATAAATTGAATGAATTTAAAAAATAATGGTAAAATAATGAATTTACAAAAACATTTTAAAGGCTCCACACCAGCATGTCAAAAACTCAAAGTCACCGCAGGACAATGAGGGCCGCAAAGGTTTTCTTTTATTATTTTTTTTATTGCAATTGTGCCCCAAAAAAGCCACAGTGACACTACTATCTGGGACATAATTATGTAGGAAGTTGAGCAGCAAGATATCTGTTTAACAAGATAAATAAAAAATGTTCCTATTTTTTTTTTCAATTTCGAAGCATATCGGTAAATTCAATTAATAGTGTACATGTTGTTCACCAAAAGAATATAACGAAAATTTTAACCATCTTCATTTATTTGAATACAATAGCAAAAAATAATAGGGAAAACACTCCAATAGAAATCAAGGATAGCAAAACAGGTTTTCTAAACAGAAGATACAATGCGAACAAAGTAAGTTAGTAATCTCTAGGTTGGACTAGCACGTCACATACGATTTCATTAGTGCTCGTTCTTTTTATGAAACCAACGGATGATTCCATTTTTTTTTTTTTAATTTAATCACTAGATGTATATATTCGGCGTCGTCCTGTCAAAAAATATTGCCGAGCAGAGAGTTTAGTCACATACTATCAAAGTTACACCTAATATCCTAACTTTTTACGAAAAGTGACCACATATTGGATTTAGGGAATCATAAAACACATCCATTTTGATTTTTGAAAATCAAACGTGAAATAACTCTCATAGTTTGAAGGGGAAATAACTCTCATAGTTTGAAGGGGAAATAACTCTCATAGTTTGAAGGGGAAATAACTCTCATATCTGAAATAAATAAACTTATTTCCGGTTCTAAAAGTAATTGTTGTCAGCTATTTATATATATTTAAATAAATTAAATCTAAATATTAATAGGATAGCGTGTGTTATTTATTTTGTGTGTCATGCTTACGTCCGAGTGACTCTCATTTAATTGTTATAGACTTCTATTTCTTGTAATAAATAGTTTTACCAAAAATTCTCCATACGTTTTGGTTTCGGTTTCGTTTATAGCTGAAGGAATTCAAGTTATATATATCTCATAATTTCTGGTTTCGGTCTCGATTTCAAGGTGATGCACCCAAGTCATATAGATATATTTGGGGGGGGATCGCAACTTCATAATATATAAAAATTGATAAAACATTAACTCTAAAATAATATATACGAAATCTGCAAGAATTAAAATATCATATATAAGTGTACTTTACGATCAGGCTACACCGGGCGTCTCTTCTAGCTTAGATAAATACTTTTTCAGTTTTAACAAAAGAGCTACAATGATATCAGAGCGTCTCCATTTACGCTGAACATCTACAGAATGCCAACATCAATGTATTATATATGAAAGAGCCCGCTGTGGAATTTCCACAGGCCCCCCTAGTTACATATAAATTAAATTAAATATGAATTAAATTAAAAATAAATTTTAAAAAATCAACTTAAAATAGTATTTCTAAATAGAACAATTAAAACAATGCTATTACAACAAATAATTAATAACATCGAACCAATTATTAAAATAGATTTTCTTTAATGCCATATGCAAATGAGGTTACTAATTCAATGTAGATTTCTTTGGAATAAATAGTATATATATATATATATATATAAATGATACTGGAATAAAAGTGTTTTTAGTACGAAAATTAATTAGTGAAAGTGTACCTTTTGTACATATTAATTAAATTGTGAATAAACAGACAGACAGGAATACGTTTTTATTATAATAGATTATGTGGTAGTTATATAGAAACAAACAGGAAAGTCCATTCACTTTAATTAGGTATTATATGACAAAACAGCATTAGAATTTTTTCGGTCAATTCATTTTATGCACCAACAAGTTACCTTCATCAAGGCCAACGGGCCACTCAAGGATAAAGGTTAATGAATTTGTCATGAGGACAGCTAAGCATTAATGTGATGGTTTAATAACAATGGTTGACACTGTCCAGAAATTAGACTATTTAAGAAGACGGCTCCACAAGAATTTGTTAGTATTGGACTTGAAAATGGTCGTTATATAATCTGAAGTCTGCAGCTATTATCATCATGTAAGTTTCTAATCGAGAAAGTTTGCAAGTTCTTTCTCTTAGTGGATCGAACACTTTTGAGGTTTATCATGTTCGCAAAGAACATATGTTTACTTAGACTTCAGAACTCTGCTGGCCCTGTCGGTGGGGCATTAGAATACACCGACTGCCCCCCCCCCCCTGCAGATGGTAAAAGTCCCTCGATGGGGGTCCTGGATATGACCTTAAACTATATCCAGTGGTTAGGCCCCAGCTTGCAGGCTTTGGGGAATGTGGAGCCACCCTTTAATTACCATTGCTCCCAGGTCCACTCTGACCCGGAGTGGTAGTACCTGTTAGGGTCCCAACTATGGGTTAGATAGAATCCGACTTGAAAACAACAAATATATTCAATGAAAAATTTTTTCTTCAAAATCTTTGGATTCGGCATTAAATAACCCAAAAAGGGTTGATATGCCGTAAAACAAAAACAACCAACCAACCAAATCAGAACTCTGCATCTTGCAATGCATCAGATAGTCAAAGGGTATCATCGTTTTTGATCTGAAGCCAGACCCGCAGCATCCTTCCCGTTTCTTCCCATTGTAATCAAATCTCTCTCGATTGTCTGCATCCAGTTCATTTTTTTTACAAAGGAGTCACCATTTATCAAGACGCGGAGGCCACTCAAGGATAAGGGTTAATGGGTGTACGGTAGTTATTGAGACAACAGCATAGTAATTGTTAGTAGTGGAAATTTGGTATAATTTGATTATCTAAGGGAACGGTTCAACAAGAATTTGTTTATGTTGGACTTGAAGACGACAATATTTTAGTCAGCTGGAAATTAAGCCAGTAAACAGAATTCCACAGGCAGTTCTAGGAAAGGAGCTTTGTTCATGAAATCCATGTTTAGGTTTAGGCACAGATAGAAAATAGTGGAAATTATTGATAGTGGTTGTAGCTAGACGAGTGTTCCTTGTGAAAGTTTTAAAGATTTTCCTCTTCTTTTTCCATTAAGAGTCCATTGGAGCATTTGGTTGGGGCCAATCTTAGGATGTGTCAGAGAGGTTATAAAGAGTTTATTTACCTTATGGACTAAAGAGTCACCGAGGATGAGAGTTAATGAATTCGCAAGGAGGACAATAAAATAACAACGTGATGGTTTGGCAAAAATGACTGAGACTAGCCAGAAATGAGATTATTTAAAAAAAAAAAAAATCAGGTCCACAAAATTTTGTTAACATTAGGTTTTCTAATATTTAATGGATACTGAGCCAAACCTACTTACCTCTGAACAGTCCGACCGATGAGGAGGAGGAAGTATCAAAGAAATATCTGTAGAGATACATTCCTTTAAAAACTTGTCTGCCAAATACTTTTGTGCACAGCGAATATGCAGATACAATTTGTAGAAAGAAAAGAATAAGCAATTACCGCCCTTTAACCTCATCTTTGACAAGCAGACGTCGACACTGAACATCCGTTTCAATATCTTTTCCTTTTTCCTCTTCCATCTCTCTTTCTCTCACTTTCTCCGTTGCATGCGACAATAATAGACGATAAACGACGTGACATGTTCCAAGCTTGGTTCGCACATGCAAACACGACCCTTGAATGAAATGAACGTTTGCATACTAATCCAGTCTTAGCGAGGTAAGGTTTATATTGTATAATCATGAACAAACTCCATGATCAATGAATTACCTCGGTAACGACATAGAACTGAACAATTAATCTACGTCCACACAACACACAATACACACACGCTCTTATACATGCTTTGTACTTGTCTTTAATAAATTCTATAGGTTGGACATATATAAACTCGGCATCTATCTTCATTAATTTGTAAGTCGTTCAAATATGTAATGCTACCGCAACCTATCCAATTAACAAGCAGCCCATCCTTGTCAGGGAGATGATGACGGTAGGTTTTTGCTGGAAGGTGTCAGCATGTTCCCACGTACAGCAGGGTATATTCTTAAATGGTCGTCCCTCTGATACTGATCACGCTCGACGTTGCTTAACTTCGATGATCTAAGGAGAACCGGCGCGTCAACATGATTATACTATAGGGTATGGTAGTGTATATCTTTAGCTGCTTGCACCAAATATTAGGAATCGACCTCAAAACTGATGATGCCTGTTCCAAGTGATGGTACAGTACGCTAGCCATGATTAATGTAAAACAGATTCATGAAAATTCAAATTTCCTGAATTTATTCTGAAGATTTTAGATTTAATCTTTAGATTAGACAAGCCGAGATATTTTGGATTTGCGATTCCATTTCAAAGACAGATTTACCGATTAAGCAAATATAGATGTTTGCTTTGCTCTTCCGAGTTTTTTTTTTAATAACTTTTTTATTTATTTTTTATTTTTTGGTTTACCTTTCCCAGATTCTTTGAGAAATGTTGACCGAAGGAAAATGTAGTCGTATCAAATCAAATGAATGAATCAAAATGGATCTGGAAGGTTGTCAGAATTTCATGCACTTTGCAAATATACAGAATTTGAGATTAATGTATTTTTGATGAAAGGCAAATAGAAAGGAAATATTGAAATAAAAATATATTTATTAGAATATTACGCGCTTAGAGACATATACATCCAGATCACGTACATGATCATATCAAACATATTAACAGATAAAAATGAACAGACTGAAAGAGAGAGAGAGAGAGAGAGACAGAGAGAGACAGAGAGAGAGGGGGCATATTGGACTAGAAAAAATATAGATAGATAGATAGATAGATATATATGAACAGATTGAAAGAGAACAGAGAGGGACAGGTGTACAGATTGGGTATGATAGACATAATAATAATAATCAACCACAGCAGCCAGTGGGGTGTTGGGCAGCAACAAATCCCCTCCACCTCCGCTTATCCTGAGTCAGCCTAGCCAGTGAACCCAAAGAATGCTGCATAGATTTCCTCTCCCTTTCCACCGTTCTTCTCCAAGTTTCTCTCTGCCTTCCTCTCTTCCTTTTGACATCTGGGGTCCAGTGCAATTCTGTTCTTGTGATTGATCGTGGGTATTTTCGGAATACGTGTCCAATCCACCTCCATCGCCGTTTTCTGATGATTAGACCCATATCTTCTTGATGGCGTCTCCTTAGTAGGTCTTCATTGAAGGCCAGAATATCTTCAGTATTCGTCGAAGGCAGGTGGTATGGAAGGATCGAAGCTTGATGAAATCTGCTTGTGTCGTTCTCCAGCATTCCGATCCATATACAAGTGTTGATACTAGGTAGCTCTGATAGAGTTTGAGCTTTGTGTTGGTGTTGTATTGCGCAGATCTCCAGATGTTGCTCATTCCTTTAAATACGCTCCTTGCCTTACTCAGCCTGCTTTGTATGTTCTCCCTTATACCGCCCTCGGATCTGATGATGCTCACCAATTAGATGAAGCTGTCTGCCTGGCGCATGTCGTTTCCATTCATCTGAACTTGAGTTGGTCTATTCACTGTCAGTGTCATTGTCTCTGTCTTGAGTCCAACCTGCTGTCCAGATGTCTGTAATCTGCTGGTTTTCTCTTGCATATGTCGATGTATATGGGACAGTGGTGCCAGGTCGTTGGCAAAATCCAGATCTTCGAGAGTATAGAAAAGACTCCATCGAATCCCCCTTGAAGAGTCCCCTGTTTTCCTTCTCATAACCCAATCGATGGCAAAGTTAAAGAGAACCGCTGACATCACACATCCATGCCTGACACCCGTTTTAACGTCAAAGAACGTGTTGCTGTACCCGACCGAGCATCTGAAGTTCTTGTAGAAGCTCTTGATCAGGTGAACCAGTTTAGACGGGATACCATAGTTCCGTAGGATATTCCATAGGTTGTCTCTGTGGATGCGTGCAAAAGCTTTTTCAAAATCAACAAATTTCACATATAGTTGTCTATGCCAATCTGTACACTGCTCAATGACGTTCCGGAGTGTAAAGATCTGGTCTGTACATCCTCGGTATTTTCTAAACCTTGTCTGTTCTTTTCTCAGTTTGTCCAGACATGGAAAGGTGAGAAAATCCCTGAAGACTGGAACAAAGGTGTAATTGTCAAGATCCCGGAAAAAAAAAGTGGCGTTAAGCGACTGTAATAACTGGAGAAAGATCACTTTTTCTCTCCGTGCGTAAAATAATAACAAAAATCTCAAATATTGTGGACGACAAATTGAGAAAAGAAAAGGTATGGTTCAGAAAACACCGAGGATCTAAAGACAGATCTTCGCACTCCGGAGCATCATTGAGCAGTGTACAGAGTGATATAGACAAGTGTATGATAGTCACAACCAACTAAAATAGAAAGTTAGATATGAGCTGAGAGAAAGGAAGAAAGATGTACACTGGAATAGATAAATTTTAACATGCTACGATAGATAGATAGATAGATAGATAGATAGATAGATAGATAGATAGATATGAACAGACTAAGAGAGGAGATGAAAGAAAGATACACAGACTGGAATGAGTAGGTAGGTAGATAAATAGATAGAGAAAGAGAAAAAGAAAAACAGAAAGAGATGTACAGAGTGGATATGACCGATATGAACAAACTAGTATAAAAGGATAGATACGTATGAATAGATTGATATATATATATATATATATATATATATATATATATATATATATATATATATATATATATATATGAGAGAGTGAAATAGATAGATATCAAATTAAAAATAGCTCTATTAAAAGATCGACATGAACAGACTAGAATAGAGAGCGAGAGAGATGAACAGATTGAAATATGTAGATTGTGAGCTAACTGGAATAGATAAATATATTCGTCTAGTCATGATAAAAAAAATATGCCTGCCAATCCATTAACTTTTTACACTTTTTTTAAAATTCAATCTAGACCTGGGTTCTCTCTGGAAAAAGTAAGCAAGTGACTTCAGCGCTCGCTATGCGACGTCATAACAACATGGAACTATCAAATATTGCCTTTCTTTCACCTGTCAATATACAAGAGTGCATCAGCTAATATTATTTAAATTCAAAGGAAGGCCAGTTTCAATATATTAAGTTATGTAAAACATTAAATAATATCATTGAATTAAATAGCGTCTTTAGAAGTCTCTTTTACAACATACTATTGGATATGTGTAACAGTCACAAATAAAGATCTATTTTCTCTGGTAAATCAATGTCCTCTAACCTCCCTCCCCCCCCCCCGCTGAGTGATTCGTCTACACACTGACTAATTAGTTAGGGGAGCGTATTGATTCATCTGTCTCCTAAAGAACATTTTAGCTTCTTTGGGAACCTCGATCAAATGTCTCCTCAACATAAATACACTCGACCAACCCATCAGTCAGTAAAATCCCACCCCTTCTCTGTAGAAGTACTCAGATGCCAGAGAGCTTTCTACACTAATAGCTCTTTCTTCGAACTGCAAGCCTTTGTAATTCCCTCCCGTTTCCCTGACTGTACCGACAAGCTGAAATTTACATGTAATTCGAACAAACATCGGATGGAATAATTCCACACTTAGGATGCCACCTATAAGTATAGCCCCTAATCACACACCTCTGAATGTATGACTCATAATTCATAGTAGTCTTCTACCTATCATTGGCAATTACCTTGTTTGGGGGTAAATAAAATTAACAAAGCAAAAACGAAACATAAATATTATTTGGAATCATCGAACTACTATTCTCACCTTGAGTGTGATTTTTACAACGTTTCGGTCGATGTAATCTCCGACCTTCTTAAAGTGTATCGTGTCGAACTCGGAAATGTTTCTGTCGAACTCGCGAATTTAGACGAGATTTCGAGTGGAACCCTTTATTTCATGGGAGTAAACATGCTCTTGTTCCCTCAACCATGAATGGTTAGAGGTCATGAGTAATTCGCAATTGTATTTTTTTGGTCGCCCACACTAAGGATTGAACCTTCACGAGAAGATCATTTTTTACGATTTATTTTTCCAAGTACTCTAACCACTGCTCCACAGGTGCTTGTGATTGGCGGTTACATCGACCGAAACGTTGTGAAAATCACACTCAAGCTGAGAACAATAGTCCGATGAATCCAAATAATACGAATAATCAAGCCTCATTTCAAAAATTCAGAAACAAAACAAAACAAAGCTCTACTCATTCCACCAATATTTTTTGCATATGAGTTTTTGTTATCTTTATTTAAAACCCAGGAAGGTGAATAATGGTCTAATGGCTAACAACATGGACCAGTTCGTTCCACAAAAATCAGTTTTACTTAGCATGTAAGCAGCGTTCTTGTGGTCCCTCCCGTAAGTATCTGATATTTTTCTAGAAAGACTTCTGATTAGAAACATATCGGGGAAACCAGTGCCAACAATAGAGTCCTCAGATTCATTAGATATAATGATGATTATCTCTAACGTAGTCCGGGAACCAACACGTTGTAGTTTTCAGTCGCAAAGCAGACAAAGAATAGAAAAGAACTTCCAACTCGCTTTTTTTTATTTTGTAACAACGACATTTGTTTTCTCATTGTTACGGCCGTGACATCACCCACGTGATCTCGAACGTTCTCTCAGACATCGCCGATACCTCTAACGTGATCTTGAACGAACTATACATGTCTAATGGGATCATCCCCTTTCTCTTTTTTATAGTCTTTTTTTTAACGTCAAGGGTGTAAGTTCTATAAAGAAATGTTGATTTAATTTGAATAAAATAAAAGTGCGCTTGAAAGCCAAATACAACGTAATATTAGGAAAATAAACAAATATTTTACTTGTTTGAAATTTATAACATAAATTGTTATGTTTGACGTTCATCTTCGTCGTCAACTGTTACGTTGCAGGTTAAACCAAATAACGTATAAGGCAATACAAATGAAGACTCAACAAACAAAGGTAGATCAATAAGAAGTGTATTAGGAAAAGTATATTTACAGTATATTTACATAATGGTTGTCAGGTAAGAGAGTCTTGGTTGGAGAACATATCTGCTCTCGGCTCGGCCTTCGGTGGCTTCTGGTTAACACACACTCAGACTAACCGAGTCTTGTTATTTATGTGTAATATTATCCACATATGTAAATGAGTGAGTACCACCACAACATAAATATATTTCGGAGTCAAACTCCATCGTCAGTATGTTGTTTTCTTTCTTTCTTTTTTTTTCTTCTTTATTGCCATGTTTTAAAGTTGGATAAAGTAAAGTCTGTTTGTAAAAAGCCGCGCATTGTGTCTTATCGGTTGTATTTTGAAGTGTTGGAACTGTATGTTGGCAACGCGAGATACAACGCGCGGCTCTTTACAAACAGACTTTTCTTTCTCCAACTTTAAAACATGACAAGAAAGAAGAAAAGAAAAGAAAAGAAAAAACAAAACAACATACTGAAGATGGAGTATACCTCTGAAATATATTTGTTATAAAATTCAAACAAGTAAAATATTTGTTTATTTTCCTAATATTACGTTGTGATTTGGCTTTCAAGCACACTTGATGCGTATTTTATTTTAATCTTTTTTTTTTTGCCCGTGACGTCATTTCGCAGGCATTTGCATACGCGCTATGTTACAAACGATTGGAATACCATGCTCCTTTCTTGCACGATATCCTGTTTGATAAGTGTTTCTGTCTTGTGAGATTTATAAATTAGTGAATGCATGTAGTGAAAATATTGTCTTAGTGCCCCCCCCGCCGTTATTTTTTCTTTTTTTGTATCTTTTAAAGAAACGGCAAGAAATAATAACGATTTTTTTAGAGCGTCATTCATTAGCGTTGCTCTTCCTTATCAGTGCTTCAATTTGATTTTTTTCTTTCTTATCTTTTCTCTTGTTTGGGCCACTTAATCTTCTTCTCGCTCGCTTATCAGTAACTTTACACTTAACAGACGCTGGCAAAAGATATCTTATGCTAATCATAAGGTGGTGACATGATTGGTGGAGTGCATAGAACGCTATGTTACAATGTCGAGTTGATAGTCATAAAAGACACGGATAAAAAATATATCTAACCTTAATTATACGCGCAAATTTGTGATTGACTCTGACTTAATACTCTTACTAGATAGTTCAATTACAAAGGGTGTATTTTAGAGGCGGCGAACTTTAAATTAAAATAAATCGCAGCAAAATAATATTTTTATCATACAAATATGTGGTTTATTCCAAAGATTAACTTTTGGCATTTATAATTTAACCCTTAGCCATTTATAATTTAACCCTTGGGCATTTATAATTTAACCCTTAGGCATTTATAATTTAACCCTTAGGCATTTATAATTTAACCCTTAGGCATTTATAATTTAACCCTTAGGCTGTTAATTTTTTAACATCTAGTTTTTACTATTACAAACAACTGCAACGATGGTGTCTTCAAGGACTATGGAATTCTTCTTTGCCATAATTGCATTAATCAATGAATGAAACCAATGTTTGAATGTTTGTATTGTTTTTTGATGAAAAAAAATGTTTTTCAAAGACCCTAGACTTGATTTTATGTGATGTGAAAAAAATTCACACCCATCGTAGGCAATGTGCGTAAAAATACCATCGTAGCCCAACGGGGTAAATAACATTTCGAGCATATGTCCCCGCCCCCATGGCTTCCGCATATTGTGTGTAATCTAAAGGTCTAATTTTCAAAACTATATATTAAATTAGGCTGTATTTTAGAAATCATGGATCAAATGCTGTCTTGCAAGTTGTCTATCGTGTTATGTTTATCAGCATAGACATGAGACATTACATATTCCGAAAGAAAATAATCCAATGGAGATAAATTACATGAACAAGGTCGCCATTTTACAAGTCCACTTCGTCAAATTATTCGTTCATCAAATGTTTCTCTCAATTTTCACAAACTCTATGCATATATTAGGCTGTATTTCAGCAATAACGCATCGAATGTTGTCTTCTAAGTTGTCTCTTGTGTCTGGTTTATCAGTGTAGGAGTGTAGATATCCAGAAAATAATTTAATAGGGTTAAATCGTACAAACGAGGTGGCTAATTGACAGGTCCATATTATGAAATTATTCGTTTATAAAGTGTAAATTATTTGTTCATAAATATAAATAAATAAAAATATATTTTCGCAACTGCTCGGATGTACGTTTCTTTATGATGAATTGCCAAAGCTTAACTCATAATAACCAATAGTTGCCAATAGTTGCCGAATCTGCAATTAAAGAAAGTAGAGTTATAAATTTAAAGAACGCTCTATACAATGAAATCACCTAATACTTATTGTTCCTTATCTTCGAGTGGCCTTTGATTCTTGATAACAAAAAAGGATAAAACGAAAGAACAGTGAAAAGGTATAGACCCACAGCGACACAATCCTATTCCTCCCAGTGATTGGTGTAACGGAATTCTTGGTTAACGTTTGTTCTACTGTGTTCTACTGTGTTCAATTATACATTAATGCTATTCAGAAAGATATTTGCTCCCAGCTATGCGTAAAATAGCAGCGCATGTTCGCTTAATCGTATACAATGGGCTTTGTGTCTATCGAGTGAAAATTTCTTGGGCAGACCGAATTCCATAAGACTTGTTCAATTACAGACAATAAAACTTTTCTGAACGATTCATATTCTTGCCAGTTACGTCATCTATATAATATTTCTGTTTGTCTGTCTGCTCGTTCCATTTTTTCTTGGAAACTACTTGACCGATCTGATTGAAATTTTGTATGATTCTTTGTTTTGATAAGGTGCGATGATCTAAGTATTATGGTATCCATTCGGCGCACAGTTAGAGATTAATAAGGATTAGTATTATACTTCAAAATTGAGCAAAACTGTAACCATATTCAAACACCAATTTGGCATATCGCACTCATTATTGATCAACGGGTTATAACTTTTGCCGGTTTTTAATAAGCTAACATGTCTAGTGTTTAATAGTCTTAACTAGATGTGGTAGGATTATAGTAACTATTTTTAGTCATCCCTATTCAGTTGTGTACGGGGTATATTCAATAAGTTTCCAGACTTTTTGCACAGGTATTTAAAATTGTCATAGACACTTGAAAATTCAATATGTTATTACTATACATTTTATGAGATGACTGACCAATTTTTATTGTTCCAGGTTCAAAGGAACAGCTACAGCAGGAATTGGAATACACTCTACTTAAGCCTAATCATGACAGCTGGTGAATTTCAAAAATGCAATCTGGACATGAGGACGCTTTAGAAGAACAATATGCAAAAAAACAAAAATCTGCTTTAAACTTGGAAAAAATGCCACAAAAACATGGAATACTTCAATTTGCTTTTGGACCATCTTGCATGAATTGAGCATCAGTTTTTGAATGGCATAAGTGATTCAAGGAAAGCAGGGAAACTGTGAGTGATGATGAGAGGTGTGGGAGTAAGAAAGTCAAAACGCCAGAGTTGATTGGTCAAATAAAGACCTGTACACATAATTATTCGTGAGGAACTGAAGATGCGGAAGATTTGTTCAAAATTTGTCCCTAGGGTACTCCATCTTTGTCACAGACGAAGATGGGCATCAGAACAGTTCTTCGCCCTCCTTTTAGTCCAGGCCTTGCTCCCTGTGACTTTTGGTTGTTCTCTAAGCTGGAAAACTTTAGAGGATGTAATGAGACAATTAATTAGGAGATGAAAGAGACTGTGATGAGGGTCATTGTCTCACACAAGAGAACTCTCATGGGGCCTTCCAGAATTTGGAATGGTACAAGTGCATTGTAGCTGGAGGAGATTACTTCGAAGGGGACTAGAGTTTCATGTGTGTGCTATCAATAAAAGTGCCCATATGAAAAAAGTCTGGAAACTTATTGAATGCCCCTCGTATTTTTAATTATCCCTAGTCAGTTTTGTATATCACATTTTAGTTTGGCAAGGTATTCGTTCAAGATCATGTGACTGATTCCACAAATGAGGACGATAACTTCACCTGCCACTTTTGACAGTGTAAGATTATAAGTAAACACTTTATATGCACAAATTTTATGTTCACCACTTTCAGTTACTAATAAAGCGTGTTCCTTGCCCACAATACATAAATTTTGTTCCTGTTTTACAATTCCTATTTTTCCTGCTCGCCGAACTCTCTCAAATACGTAATCCCACTGAGATAGTAGCTAAGGCTTTTACTCCGATGCAAATTACTCCTCCTATATCATTGTTACTTTTTATTTTTCTGGTTACTTTTTCGTTGGTTCATTATTTACCTTTCCACATATTTCTTTTTTATAGGCAACACTTAATGATTACAGTTGCGGTTACTGAATGCTCTCTTGTTCTAACTCATTCACTGGAATAACGGTTAACCCCGAATATGCTTCTCCACTATACATATTACGATTGTGTGCACTCACTTTAAGAATATTAGATCGTCCAAAAACGATCACCCATCCTGTCACCGATATTGCTACATTCTCAAACTACGTGAAATCATGCTTTTCTATGGGTACAAATTAATTTATTTATTACTTCTTTTCTGCTCATATTTTTCTTCTTTTCATTTATTCTTTTCTGCCTGATTATGCTTGTATTTCATGTTTTACACTTACTTTCTTCGTTAAGCAAAAGTTTTCCGTACTTTTTTTAGTTCCACTGACTTACATACATAAGATATTTATTATACGAAATCTTCTGTTTATTCTGTGAGAAATTAACAAACACGGTTGTTGCCTTCTTTGCCAGAAATAACCCGAAATAAAGAACATGTTGGTTTCATTTTGCTAAATCAGGATGAGCTAATTCAGATGGCGTTTGTAGACATGTTAGTTTGAGAAAAGATGCTTGAATAAGCAGTTTGATAATTAATCAATTATTCAGTTTCCATTAACTGGCATGATAATATTTTATAAAGGTGTATAATTCCTGACAACTACAGAGTTCATATTTCTTTGTCAATCCCATTGTAAATTAGACGATTAAAAAACTATAATTAAATTTAAAATAGAGGACCCATCAATAAGCTGCCGTTCGGTCGAACATCTTGTTAGCAACTACTTGTAAAGTCAAACTCCCGCCAAAAGTGCAATCTCTGTCTTACGGTGGAAGTTATAATACCAACCAATCAGCAGTCCCGTTTTATCTGTGTTATTTCTGACAGTTGTTAGGTGAAAGTACGGAATGGGTTTCTCTATTATACTGTCACGTGAATATCCGGGTACCTTTTTACTTCTATTCTTTCTTTCTTTAATTTTCCTCTTCTTACATTTCCTTCCTCTCTTCAGTTTACGTGCAAACTCTCATGAACAATGAAATATAAGATCTCCAAATCAATCTGAAAATGCTGATTATTAAAATCTTTGTTTTTGAATTCTTGAACTTACTTTTCAAGACCTTCTGCGTTTTCAGATTCAGTAAAATTTATAAATACACGATTCATTGCAGACATAATCAATAAATTTTTGTTTTTCCATCATTTGTAATCTTTTTCCTGCTTTTTTGTTTTGGAGGGGAGGGGGTTCCGAATTCGAAACAGTAGATCGGCATCAGTGAACTATAATTTAAATTTTGTGCTTCTACAGAATTGAGTTGATAGCATAAAAAACGTGTCGGTTACTGATGGGCCGGCATTAATAAACGGACAAAACCAATGATTTCTGTTTTTGGTTAAACCCCCTTCATACTTATGTAGTATTGCACAGTAAAAACTAATTATATTGAAAAACAAATGAGTTTTCGTATTTTGCAATATTTAAGTAAAAGTCCCATTTTTTTTATTACTTACTAAATTGAAAAAGTTTACCTGGCAAATTTGAATATCATTATAGACTTTTGCATGGACGCTTTATTTGATCAAATAATTTGAACATAACAAAAATGATAACCATTGATACGTTACCGCGATATACTTGTTCTACAAGTACTTTAACGGTGTATGTTCCGACGAGCTGCAAGCACTTGTACCCCCTCTACATAAATACCCCCGACAAACACGACAAGCAGTACAATCCCACCCCTTCACAGTAGAGATCCCTAGATGTAAGAGAACCTTCTACTCTAGTAGTTTCTTTCCCGGAACCGCTAGACTTTGGAACTCCCTGCCAGGTGCCTGCTTTCCCAACTTTACTGACATGCAGAAGTTCAAGTGTAACGTGAACCGAGATCTTGCTGCCCAATTCCGCACCTAGTACCCCTGTAGCCTGTGTCCCTAATAGTAGCCCCTACATCAAAGTGACAATGTGCCTTGTTTGAGGTGAAAATGTAATAAAAAAAATTTTTTTAATACTTTTCATAGTATTTTCAAGTTAAATTCAATTTTTACGCTATTTTTGTTTTTTAGCCTACACATTTGCTATATTAACTTTTTTAATTGTGTATTCAAGTAAAAAGTGCGACTTTTACTTATATATGCCGTTTAATTTAATGTTTTGTATTTTGCAGTAATTTATATCTGTACGAAATAGGTTAAACTTACAACTAACTTTGTTCATATCCATTTTGGTAAAAAATAAAAATTACAAAACAATGATGCTGACTCACTGCTGCAAAATCAGAATAGGGACACGATTGTTTGTTTTTCACTTACAATAATTTATAATTACATACTTTATTATTGTCATTTAACCAAATAAGGAAATGAACTAATTCAATCATAATTGGAAAATAATCTATCATATTTGTTTAGGGGGAAATTCATACACTTTCAATTTTGTTTGGTTCAGATTGGGAAAAATACAAAGATACGTGTCCATTTAAAACTAATTGAAAACTGTTATTTTAATATCAGGAACTGAACTAATTTTTTTTTTTTTTTTTTTTTTTTTTTAACATTTTCACCCCAAACAAGGCAAATTGCCACTTTGGTGTAGGGGGCTACTATCAGGGGCAACAACTACTGGAGTACTATGTAGGTATTTGGGCAGCAAGATGTCGGTTCACGTTACACTTGAACTTCTGCACGTCAGTACTGTTGGGGAAGCAGGGACCTGGAATGGAATTCCAGAGTCTAGCGGTTCTGGGGAAGAAACTATTGGAGTAAAAAGATCTTTTACATCTAGGGATTTCTACAGTGTGGGGTGGGATTTAGCAGCCTGTCGGGTTTGTCGAGGGTGCTCATGTCGTGGGGGCACAAGTGATTGCAGTTCGTCAGAGCATTCACCACTAAAATACTTGTAGAAAAGGCAGAGGGATGCAATAATTCGTCGATGGGACAGAGGCTGAAACTTAGATGCCAGTTCAGGGCCTATCAGGTTTGCGACTCTCTTTTAAACCTTGTCAAGGAGCGAGAGACTAGTAGCAGATGCACCAGCCCAGATGTGGCAGCAATACTCCATACATGGGCGAAAGGTGGCGTTATAGAGGTACAGGATACTTTCGGGTGTTAGTAGTTTCAAACAAGCCCTTCATATATGGTATACAAACTGTGGTGAGTTTCTGAGTGGTGTCTTTTGTGCCTGGTCCAGATTTCTTGCAGCTGATGTCATGCTCTCTGGATAGTTATTTTGGTGAAGGGTTTCTTTTAAACTGTTCATCTTCTTTTGATATGCACTGATGTGATATGCATTGCTTTTTCTCGGTGTTGTAGGCAACAGACGATTCCTTTCTTTACATTATATGGATGGTGGGAGTTGAAGTTTAAATACTGTCCAGTGAAAGTTGGCGTTCAGTATACAGATGGCATAAACCCCTGACCAGTGCAGGTTATCAGCACATCTAGGAACGATAATTTGTTGCTATGTTCACATGGTCTAATAATGTTTGAACATATTCCTGATGGTGCCAGAGTATAAATGTATCATCTACATATCGCAACCACCAGATATTTAACCACCAGTAAAACTAAAATCTATAGACTATCTTCCACAAGTGTTTGTTTTTACGTTTAAGTAAATATTTGCATATTTATCAAGTGTTTTTTTTTATGGCAATCAGGAAAAATAACAACTTTATAGTTAAATATTAAGAGATTTATACAGAATCGGAATCAGAATCGGTAATTGTATCAAAATCGAAAAAATATTGGAATAGCCCCATCACTAATTAATATTTAACATTAAAAATGATTTTTAATTTTTTGATAAAATTCAGTGATATTTGATTCGCAAAGCATGAATCTTTTTTTTTCTAAATTTTAGATATTATTTTATCCGGAGTTATGCTGATTTAAAAAAAAAAAAGAAAAAAAGATGCAACTTTTTAAGAGTTTATTTTGTATTTTTAAGTTTTAGCTGGACATAAAAACATATAAACACACAGACAGCTGCCTTTATATAATAGACTAGCTTGGCTACCCGGCGTTGGCTGGACCATAAAAAACAAATAGAAAAAAGAAGTTATGTTTGGACACTCCTGCTATTCTTAGGATATTGAGCACATTTTAATGGATGCATATCACTTTTTATTCCGATAAACGTAGATTTTCTTGTATAAAATAGCAAAACATATTGATGTTGGTTTTTTTCCGGGCAAAGCGGCTTTTAGTCATGCTTGCTCTATCTGGAATATTGAACACACTTTTATTACAATATATGATTTTCTAGATATGATATTGTACGAGGGGCGTGCAGTAAGTAATGCCCCTGACCCACTTCCCATAGAAGTAGAGCAACGAAACTAGGCAGAGTTATTAGTCGTTCTCTACATAGGAACCACCCAGAGTTATGCATTTCTCCCTTCGTTTGATGCAGCTCTGGAGACCGTTTTTGTAGAACACCCCAGGTTGGTCCTCCAACCACGACGTGACTTCAGAAATCAAGACTGCATCATCTGGGAAACGCTTTCTTTTCAAAAACAACTTCATGGCTGGGAAGAGATGAAAGTCAGAGGGTGCAAGGTCAGGAGAGTAGGGAGGATGGGGAAGGATTCCATAACCACACGCCCATGTTTCTGATCTGGCAACATGCGAGTTGTGGACTGGAGCGTTGTCCTGCAGGAGGAGGGTCCCTTTGCTGATCTTGCCCCGCCTCTTGATTTTGATAGCTTCCCTTAATTTCCTTAAAAGTGAAGCATAATAGGCTCCTGTAATTGTGGTACTCTTTGTCAGGAAATCTGTTATCACTACTCCGTCCTGGTCCCAGAAGACTGTGAGCATGACCTTGCCAGCAGAGGGCTGCACCCTTGCCTTCTTTGGTGAGTCCAAGTGCTTCTACTGCATTGACTGGGCTTTGGTCTGGACCATAGTGATGGACCCTGGTTTTATCCTGTGTAATCAGTCTTTTGAAAAACTTTAACTCATCTTCTTGGCACATCTCCAAATTCATCCTCGAGCACTTGACACGTTTTCGCTTCTGGAATGGTGTGAGCAACCTGGGAATCTATCTGGCAGACACCTTATGCATATGCAAATGGTCATGAATGATAGTTTCCACAGACCCTGTACTAATCTTGACATCTTGGGCTATTTGTCGAATAGTAATGCACTGATCTTCCAAAATGGCAGCCTCAACTTGACGGACAGATTCTTCATCAATGGCAGAAGGTGGGGGGGCGACCAGGTCTGGGAGCTGTTTCCACAGACTTCCGGCCATGTTTGAATTCACGATGCCAGCGTTTTACAAGGTCATATAGTGGGGCATTATCACCATAAGTTTCTTTCATTTCATTAAAAGTCTCCTGTGGTGTGCGTCCTTTCAAATACAAAAACCGGATCACTGCTCGACATTGAACAGGCTCCATTTCACACCTTACTCAGTTCAAACACCTGTAAAAGAGAAACCACAATTAGTTCAGAGCTATAATTTGCCATATAACCTGTAGAGATATAACTTATTGCACATGCAAAATTTCAACTAGATCAGACAACTGGAAGTGGGTCAGGGGCATTACTTATTGCACGCCCCTTGTACTATTACTTTTATTATGCGAAGCAACGCCAGGTACCTGTATAGAATAGTATAACAAGACACTGTAACATCGTTTTTCCTGGGCGACGCGGCCTTTAAACATCCAGAATATTGAGTATTTTGGATTGACTAACTTATACTCCTTACCATATATGGTCTTTGGTCTTATTTATAATATGAATATCATTAGCACGAAATATTGAATAATAAATCTCACCTGTCTGTTTGAATGTATGTATGTATGTATGTATGTATGTATGTCTCGCTAAAAATTTTGACAGACGAGATAGATCCTAACGAGATCAGTATTGTTTTGCAGCTCGATGTCTCGGATGACAAATATCGAAAAATTCGCCAAAAAACATTAATTCCTTCACTCTAACCTCGGCCGTTTTGTACAAGGAGGAGTCGATTTTTTCGCTGACATTTTTGCAATTCATCGTCACTGTTGGATTGATTTCACTTATTTTAATCGCTCTTGACTTCCAGTCGGACCATGGAAACATCGGCTAAGACGTCACGTTTTTTTTTTAACCTTTTTTTCTCCTTTGCGTTTCGGGTTCAAGCCTGCCTGCCTACTACCACTTTTTTTGTTTTTTTAACACTTCTGCCCACTGTTGTTTTGATCCCCCCCTCCCCACCGCTACTACCACTTTTAAAAAAATATTTTGGGGTTCCTTACTACTCTACCTACACACACCTTGGCACCTCCGGACACCTCTGCTACTGTTGTTTTGATCACCCCCCTCCTCGGGGTCTTTACTACACCAGATAAACACCCGGACAACGCCGGGCACCCCCGCTAGTATTGAATAAAGTTTGATAGCAAGTGACAGCTAATTTGTCCAGCCATTGTTCTTTGAGGTAATTTCCTCCATAGCAATAACACTAGCATAAAGGATTTCTCCTCATCCTCCTCCCAATATTGTCCCTAAGAAAATCAATCTTCATTTCTTGTATTTTATTCTAGTTGTTAAGAAGATTAAATCAATGCCCACCCCCACCCCCGCCGCCAATAAAAAAAAAGCAACATTCGTTATAGCTGGCAAAATCTGCTCAGTTTCTAACGACAACTTTGTTTGTCTCTCTTGATGACAGATCACCCTGGTTGTCTCCCATTCAATTGTAAAAGCTGACACGAGCAAAATTACTTCTTGTCCTCAAGAGAATTACAAACTTTTTGGACAGATCGAATCGCATAAGACTTGTCCAATTACGGGCGAAAAGAACTTCTAAGAACGATTTATATTCTTACCAGCGTAACATCTTCTAAGAAGAATCGTTTGAACAGTGCATAGAACGTGATAGTTTACGTTGAGGGGACGGGGGGATTCTGATCGGGTGAGACCATGCAGTTTTGTGTTTGTAATTGAAATAAATTGTGTATAATGTATGATTATAACATTTTCTCATTAAATTTATAATTTTACAAAAAAAAATATGCCCCTAGAATATTAACCAATTACGCGTACTAATTAGAAAATATTTATTAGCCAATTATACATTCTAATTACAACTTCGGAAGCAGATCTTTTTTCTTACTTGATGCTGTGTCTGTCTCTTGTTTTTTTTTATCCCTCTTCTTTCTTCTATCTTTCGGTTCACAAAAACTCAGCTATTTATCTCTCCCAACCGGCTTCTGCAACATGCCAGTTATTTATATTTTATTTTAGTCGTGCACGCTTCCCATTGGTCAGATTAATTTTTATTATTTTTCTTTTTCTCGGTGGAAGCATGCATGGAGCCGATGCGCAGAGAAGCTTTTGTACACTTTTTATGTAACAGCCAACGAGTCAACATATTTCTATTCATGGATCCCCACAAATGATACCAACATGTTGCAAGCTGGAAACAATTTCTTTTTGTCATTCAAAATATTGAACCATATACATATACACATACGGACATTTAGACAATACACATACACTTCCTCATCTTTGCATATAGACACACAAAATTAATCTTGACTTTTGAAAAGAGAAAAATAGTTCATTCGCCTTTTGACTGGAAACAAAGTGCCGTATCTGTTCTGATGCTACACTTAGTCTATCCTGTCATCAGTTGGTGTAGGAGAAATCTTTCTAGATTGGAGCAGCTTTTATTTTTGTTCCAATCCAGAGTGCCCCTTTGTGGGAAGTTGAATTTTTCCCAGAGTAAAATCTGACCTTCGTAGGGAAGCAAGTATAAAGAAACAATGTGTATAAACTGTTCATATCCTGCAATAAATAATATGTTCCTTAGACGACGTTATTTTTTACGATTTTATTTCTATAGATAATATGATGGATCCTGGAAGTCTGTTTACTCTGTAAAGCCCATCCTCCCCCTTGGCACTAGTCTCATTATTTTACAGACAAACCTAAACGTTTTCCGGAAATGTTTATTTACTTTGTACTTTTACTTACGTATTAAAATAGACGCAATATGTCGAACAAAACCAGCAATAATATATTCCTTCCGGTTTCATATTTTTGCTATTTCATACAAGGGACGTTTCAAACGTAATGCAATTTTTATTTCGTCCGAATGGATCAGAGGATTGCAAATTGCATTGCTATGATTACTGAACTTATACATTCAGAACCTGGAAGTTTTTTCTCTCTGTTGCAGATATTGACAGTGTGAGACTTTAGAAAAGCAATCCCAGACATAGATGTGCATTAGAAGCATAAATGACTCATTGAATTTCTGGCAAAATTATATTGAGGATGGTGATGACTATGTAGAAAAATAAATTCTGGAGCAGAAAAGGTCGCCTATTTAATCGTACAACTCCCGGCTTCATACATCTTCAAGTTTTTAAAATTAAAAAAAAACTAAAAAAAAAAAAAAAATAGGTCTTACGTTTGAAACTACCCTCATGAACAGTTAATGATATCAGAACAAACTCCCACTACTTCCACAAAAAAATGAAGATCATTTCATTCCTGGGAAAATCTATCATGCAATAACTGATCGATCCCACAAGAGAGGGAATAATGTTTAGGAGGATGTTCTCAAGAAAACAGAACAGATCCTATATACAATTCTCTCTTTAATGGAGCATTAAAAGATAGCACAATAATACATAAATAGCAGTAATAGTATAGTTTCAACTTTAGACAAACTGATATCACATCTCCATTAGTAACAGAAGTAATAGTGTTGTTCCTCCTTCAGACAGATACCAAATCTCCATTAGTAATAGAAGAAATAGTATATTTCTGGGTTCATACAGATACCAAATTTACATTGTTATCAAAAGCAATGTTATAGTTCCGCCTTCAGACAGACAGATACTAAATCTTCATTAGTAATAGATATATTTGAATGTGTGAACCTGTGTATTAAAGAAGAACTTCTGTTTTTCGAGAGAACATTCCGGTTAGTTCCACCTGCGTGAGGCCATTTGAAAACATGTCTAAAGTAATGCCTAATCCCTCGTTCGAACTGTATTGCACTGGTAGATTTAATCTTCTTGTACTTAATCCGCTATCTCGGATTATGGATTACACATCTGGAATGCCAATGTAAAGTTGTTTTTTTTATTTTAATTTTTTGTGTGTAAGGGGGGGGGGCGAAATAACTTATGTTGTTCATTATGAAATAAATGATACTTATATAATGATAATTACTTAAATATTTAATTTTAAGATATAATGATAACCAATTTAAAAAGAAACAAAATGAAAATATTTTTCTTAATTTTTGATTTAAAAATATCATCTATTTAAAATTTTTAGTCGTACTTTTTACTTAAAAAAGATATTTTTGTCTTTAGTTTTCTTTTTGTTTGTCTTTTACGGCGTACCAACCCCTTTACTTATGTTATTTAATTATAAAACACAAGACTGATTTAAAAAAAAAAAATTATTCCCATACAATTAATTGAACACAAATTGATGTTTTTACCCATAATTGGAAATAAATTGTCAAGTAAATAATTGGAAATAAATGCTCGTTTTCTTAAAATTTTATTTTAGTTGCTTTATTGTTTTACGTAGTTATATTTAAGTCCAAATGCAATTATTTGGACAACAGATATTATGCATCAAGTTATTTTTTCTTCTATTTAAAAAAAAATTTTTTTTTGCTTATGTCCACGGTAAACAAAGCATATCTCCACTTGCAACTTGGATGTAAGGAGCTACTGTTGCTTGATATCTTCAACTATTTATTCATAAAAGGGTATCACAAGTTATTGTTAGAAACCGAATAAATATATAAAACTACAAACTTTTTATTCATAAAAATCCATTTTTTTGTGCCACCAAACCTATAAGAAAATCGAACTGTGTTTTCGCCACACATTGAATTTTCTGTTTCAGTTTTTTGTTTTTAGTGAAAAACATTACGCATGTAAAATAATATAGATTATATCAATTCTGATAGTAACAACACTAGACGACTGTGTCGGGTAGCAACAATTAGCAAGTAAATCGCTAATGGCTTGCTATGAGTTTGCCATTCTAACTCGCATCTTTAACTCAGGATTTTCCAAACCTCAGGTCACCATGGAAACCCTGAGCAGGGCAAAGGTTTTCACAGAGCACTAACAAGATAATTTCTAAAATAAATTTGGAAAACATCAATTTCAAATTTTAACTTATACTTGTTCATTAGTTGTGCCTTACTTGTTCATTAGTTGTTCCTGGTCATGATTTTACTATATTTTCATATTTACAACCATTTTTTGCTTTTGATTAATCAAAAATTATTGCATCTTTTGTTAATTTATTTTTATTTACTTTTTCAGGAATCATCCTGAAACTCTTTACACCTGTAGTTATGTATCATATCTCTTTCCAGTAAAAAAATCAATAATTAAATGTCTGCAGCTATTTAATTTTTCCAAATAAAGCATTTAGTCCTCTTTAAAAAAAAAAAAAGGGCTTGCAGAGCCCCTCAGCCTCACTTGCAGAATCCTAAGGCTATGTGGAGCCCACTTTGGAAAACCTTGCTTTGACTGACCACGTATTATTTGATGATAAAATAAAATGCATTTTTGATAGAACCTGAAATTTTAAAAGAACCAAAAATTAATTAAAACCTGTAAACGGAAAGGAAAACTGAATTCCTATAAATGAGGTCAAATTCTTTGATACCAAACACCAGTCAACTAGTTCTTATAACAATTCTTCTGTGAACAAGATAATCGGGATTTTATTTTATATTATTAAGAATTGCAATTATTTAAAACAAAACAAAAAGAAATACTGAAAAATCTTTATGATGTATGTACTCGTCATGGAACGAAGATGTCATATTCCAAAAATCACCTAAATTGGCCAAGTAGTTATTATTATTATTATTTTTTTTTACTCATTAGGAGTAGTCACACAAGCTATCATCAAACATTTCTCTTTGAGAACAACTTGTGGTGTTATCTGGAGTCTGATTGACATATTATTATTATTTTCTTTTTTTTAAGAAAATCAAATTTTAAAAACAGCCGGATAGGACAGGTAGTACACACCATATTTTTTTAGGATGCATTAAAATTCAAAGGCAGAAAATTCGATTCAACAAACGAAATTTATTTATTCTTCCATAAGTAAGAGAACATCGATGTCTGCCAAAAATATTTAATCGCTAAAAATCGTAAAAATTGAGTTGCTTTAATAAAAATACTACTCGATCAATTTACAGGATTTTTGGAATATAACATCTTCCTACGTTTTTTTTTTTTTTTTAATAAGTATAATTCTAAATATGCACTTGGCCTTTTTAATTTGGTCGATTCAAGTGCTGACGTTAGTTTATCTGAGTCTTCTTTTTTTTTTTGAATCGAGTATTCACAAGAGGGGCCGTGTGAATGTTGGATACGAATCCCAATGTCGTATCGGTACCTTCCGTCAGTTTGCAATAAGCTGCAAAAGCAACCGCAAAATGCTGATGCGATTAGCCAATCAGCAATCTGCTGTCAGCAGAAAATGTTTTCATCGATAGGAGAAAAATCTGTGTTAGAAATAAATATATTCCTTCAATATAATTTAAAAAGTGAAATAAAATAAAAAAGAAATCAAATAAATAACAATTTGTCGATTATGTTAAATTTTATGAATAATTAAAAAGACGTTTTTTATTGGTTAAAGTTAAAAGTTGCCCTTTGCTCTTATATTAAATAAGCAGACGTTTCTTTAAAAAGTTAAAATATTAAAAAAAAAATCATTCAACAAGAAAAGACAAAAAAAAACTTTCTAAAAGAAGGACAATACTTTAAAAACTCTGTTCCGTCTGCCTGCTTCACACCGGACTACAACTTGAATGTGTTCAAGTCCAATGTTAACAAATTCCTAATGAACCGCCCCCTTAAGTAAACACTTCATCAAATCTCCACACTAACGTAATGTACTTGCAATAACCCTTATCTCTGAGTGGCTTCAGGGCCTTAATAAGTGGTGATCACTGTGTAAAATATATATATATATATATATATATATATATATATATATATATATATATATATATATATATATATATATATATTGCATTTTCACTTTTATAGATAGATATAAAGATAGGTAGATAAATATATTGGATGCAGTATATAGTAATGATTTAAAAAGTATATAAAAAAAAAAGACTCATGCGCCACCACCGAGAATCGAACCCAAAACGTTCAGCTCACGATTTATTTTGCCTCTGCCGGCAATGACTGGGCTATGAAAACATGTTTACTTCAAGGCTAAAAATTAAAACATGAACCAATAATTACTACATTATGCATTCGTAATGTCGGCGTTCGACCTTCACCTGGCAAATTTCATTTCATTTAATTTTCACACTTTTCCACCGATTTTTCCGGGCTAAAACCCAAATATACGGTTTTGCATGGATTCAAATACCTTATATATGAAGTTTCATGTCTGTAGACCAAAAACTCTAGGAGGAGTTTGGTAGGCAAAATGTATTAAACAAAAATATATACGTATACATAAATATATATAGAAACAATTGTGTTTACCATAAACTTTTTATGCAAGTATTATGCAAGTATAAATCATGTAGAATATCTGCATGAATATAATTACACGTAATAGTTAACTAAAGACGATTATCCCATAAGAAAACCGAAAAAACTAATAGGGAATTAATTAAAATGAATGTTTAAAAGAATATGCAAATTAGCTAGATCTTTTGTTAGTGAATGCAATTCCACAACTCATTTATAAGAAAATTGTATTTTCTTTTTAAATAAATAGAAAAGAGGGTTTTTAATATGAATATAAATACACACAAAAGAAAAACAAATTCATAGGAGTACAGACAGATATATATACACACCCACATGTCCATATATATATATATATATATATATATATATATATAATTGCTTTAAATATGTGCAATAATTTGACTTGATGAAGACTTCCTTTTTCTTACAAAAAAGGAAGTACTGAAGTTTAAGATATTCTAACTTAAAACAATTTTCATAACATCTGATATTATTTTTGAAAAAAAAAATGTTTTTTGATTATAGTTGTCTCCATGAAAAGAAACTTGTATTCGTCGTTACAAAAAACAATATTTTATTGAAAATGTTCTTGCAAAAAATAAACTTTCCATGTTGTCAGTCTGTATTGTTAACCACTGAGCCATTGTCACCTCCCTGTAGTTGCTGCTACTAATCACTTATCAAGGCTAATAGCAACTTGAGGATAAATGTTAATGAGATGCATCGATTTACAGTTAACTTATAATGAATCTTATGAGAGGATTAAAAAATGAATTAAATTATGAAGTTAATAACTTCATATTAACTGTAGTTAATTAGCAATAGAGGGTAGATCCTGTAGAGGAGCACAACCAGTAAAACAGAGCCAATGAGTTGGTCGAGAAAGTCTGATTCTTATGTTTTCATGCATAAGTGATCAAGAAACCAAACGAAGTTTTTTTCATACATAAATGCATGTGTTTATGTGCTGCTCTTTTTATATACGCTTCATCGTCGGTGTTTTTTTTTTGTTTTTTTTTTTTACACGGTGGTCACCACTTTTCAAGGCCCGGAATCCACTCAGGGATAAGGGTTATTGCAAGTACAGTATGTTAGTGTGGAGATTTAATGAAGTGTTTACTTAAGGGAGGTGGTTCATTAGGAATTTCTTTACGTTGGACTTGAAGACATCCAGGTTGTAATCAGGTGGGAAGCAGGCAGACGGAACAGCGTTCCACAGGCGTGCAGTTCTAAGAAAGAAGCTTTGTTCATGGAATCTACGTTTTGATTTAGGCACAGATAAAGAGTGGAGAAAAGTTTTGACAGTGGATTCAGCTAGACGGGTGTTTTTCGTGAAAGACTGGAAAGAGGGGACCAGAGATTGGAGTTCAGACGAGCACCTGCCATGGAAATAACGATAAAACAAAGATAGGCTCGCAACGTCTCTTCTGTGGGAGAGAGGTTGCAGGGAAGAGAAAAGGGCATCCCCCACTAAGCCACGAAGTCTATTTTGTACTCTGTCAAGGCAGGATAGGCTGTTTTTAGCAGCTCCTGCCCAGATATGGCAGCAGTATTCCATCCTTGGACGTCGTTTCATCTAATGGTCGGTGATCGTCTGTTTAATTAAGACAAATAAAACTTCTCATGGACAAAAAATATACAGAGACATTTGTTGAGCTTACATTCTTACAGTCAAACATTACAAGTGCATTTGAGAAGCTTTATTACCGCACAAGCAAAAGATTTTGGCATATAAAATTAGTAGAATATTTTTTTTATATGACAGAGGCACATTCGAAATGAATGTTTCTGTTTAGAGCATAACTGAAACATGATATTTTAGTTTTTTATTTAAAACTTCAATTTAAGCCATTATCACGGCACAAGTAGAAAGGCCCGGCATATAAAATCAACAAGAGGTTCTTTGATATGGCAGGGGCGCATTAGAAATGAATGTTTCTGTTTAACGCACAATTCAACCATAATAATATTACTTGACAATTGCATTTTAAAGTTTAATTCAAGCCATTATATAAGATAATTTTATAAAAATAACAGTAGGTTCTCTACAGTGCAATGTAAACTACAATATATTGTGAACTAAGTCACTGTGAGAGGCATGTGAAGCTTCCTCCTGGCGCAACGTGGTGGGTCCCCAACTAGAGCAGGCAATCAATCGATGTGATTAAAAAAAATTTTTTTACAATATGCGACTGTGAAACATTCGTTGATCATCATTCAATCCCGGGCAACGTTGAGTCAACCTGCTAGTATACTTATAAAAGGCAAACTAGTCATCTGTAAGCCAACATACTCAGTACCTTTTTGGCATGTCAGCTATATAGATGTCCCACTACAGAAATCTAAGAGACTTATTAAAGAGCTTTACTTTAACTCCTACAAAACAAATAATCAAAAAAAGAAACATTTCTTAGAAGGCGGTGTTGTGTTTGCTCTTTTTTTACTGACAATATGAATATATAACAGAGAGTTTGTTCACACACAAATAGAACCATGGGATTCGTTGACAAAAAATATGCAGTTTACGGTTGTGTTGTCTTTGCTTTTTCTTACTGATAACGTGAGTCTATAATAAAGGCACTTGAAGAAGGTCGGAGAACACGGCGATCGAAAAATTTCAACCAACTTTTACGACTTTCTTTTCCTCATTTATATGCTACTAAAAATTATGATGTTTTGATAATTTTTTCTGTTCAGGCTCAAACAGAAAAACATAATTGGTTGACTAAAAAGTAGTTTTTATGACGTCAATACTTGAGGTCAAATCTCGAATAAGACTAAATGATTATATTTAACTGAATACAAGTTTTATAATTAATATTTTTTTTAAAAGATAACATAATAATAATTTTAAAAAACTAGCAAAGTGTCATGGTAGTTGAAATTTTTTTAAATACATAAATAAGATAAATAAAAGATAAAATAATACAAATAACGAATTTAAAACAATTGTTGAACATTTTTTTTAACCTTTTAAAGCTAAAATGAATTAATTTAAAACATTTAGATTTTTATCCAATGGAAATTCAACACACAACACATTGTTTTGTTTTTCTGTTTTTTTTTGTTTTGTTTTTTTTCGGAATAATTTTTTTATATAAATTATAAAGGAACAGATGTCAATTCACTTGCGCATTTTTAAAAAAAATTATAGAGAAACTATAATAAAAATGTTTTTATAAATTATAAAAGAACAGATGTCAATTCACTTGCACATTTTTAAAAAAAATTATAGAGAAACTATAATAAAAAAAAACTTTAGTCTCCTCTCAACGTGACTTTTTTAAATTATAAAATAAAATAGCTAATTTAAAACCATAAACAGACAGCAATAGTTTTTGTTTTGAAAATGTTTGAAGAGGTTTTAATTATTTTAACTGATAAAGAGTGACTATAAAGGGAGGTAATTCTTATCCCATTAGTTAATGTTTGCGATGCTGATGTTTTGTGACACTGTACGTACGGATAAGTAAATGAATATTTAAATAATCATACCTTTTTTTTTTAACTAAGTGATATAATTTTAAAAAGTATACATAAAAAGTATTAAGCATATATTTATTTAAAAAAAAAACATAATTTCTAATGTTTTGTTTTTACTAATAAAAGTCATATAAAATACAAGCTTTAGTTCAAAACCAAATATTTTTTTCTGATGCAATCAGATCAGGCTGTCGGAAGATAACTCCCTGGCACAAATGCACCTACATTAACACCTTTCTGTTTTTGTTTTTCTTTTTAATTATTTGTACAACATAGCCATGTTTTGCAAAGCCCAAAACAAAAACAATAGTCCCCCCCCCTTTTTTTACACTCCCACTTCTCTACTGACTTCCTAACTTAAAGGTCTTGGATATGACCTTAAACTATATCCGATGGTGAGGCCCCAGCTGCGGGATTTGGTGAGTGTAGAGCCACCCTTTAATTGCCATTGCTCTCAGGTCCACTCTGACCCAGAGTGGTAGTACCTGTAAGGGTCCAAACTATGGGTTAAATAAACCGACTTAAAAAAAAAAAACAGATATATTCTATTAAAATATTATTCTTCAAAATCAATTGATTCGGCATTAAATAACCTGAAAAGGGTTGAGATCCCGTAAAACAAAAACAACCAACCAAACAAACAAGCAAATATTTGTTTATTAAAAAAACATAATTTCTAATGTTTTTTTATTAATAAAAGTCATTAAATACAAGCAATAGTTCAAAGCCAAATATTTTTCTTAAAATCATAATCTCTAATGTTTGTTTACCCATAAAAGTCATATTAAATATATTTATCATAATTATTCTTTCATACATATACCAAGTAGTATATGTTTGTAATATAATTTCTAATGTTTCATACTAGCATAAAGCAAAAGGAACTAGGTTAATGTGGAAATTGTGATACACAAGTACTGTATCAAAACCGCTGCAGAAGCACGTAAAAACTAGTTGTGTGTTTCATTCATCTATTTTTACATGTTCTTCTTTTTTTTAAATATTTTCTGTTTATCTATTCTGGAATTGTGCAGCTGATTTCCGGACGCTAGCTATTACTTCCTGCTGTAATCGAAGCACGTCACCAATCCGTGACGTAGCCAATCTCTAGCTAGCGGGATTAGCATACAAATTATGCACTAAAACATTGGGGGCAGCCATTTTGGATTAGGTTTATCCCTTTCTAAATCAAACCTACACAAAAAATGATGTCTGCCTCAGGCTTTTCAATCCCAACATGCACTCGGCTTTGAGATGGATTCGAATTCAATCTACGCTTACATTTTTACGTTCACTTTTGACAAATCAATGATTTGTAAGGATTTGAAACACCATTTCTCATTGGGTCACCAAAATTAAGTAATATTGAACCAGGTCACTACGTACGCACACACACATATATATATATATATATATATATATATATATATATATATATACAAATATATGTGCATATGCATATATTTATATATGCACATATACATATATATGTGCACATGCATGTACATATGTACATGCACATACATACACACACACACACACACACACACATATATATATATAACTATATATATATATATATATATATAATAAATTCCACAGCCAAATAACGTCGCAGACCACAAGAGCCATGACAGTCAAAGAACCGGAAGTCCAAGACTCGAGTTTCGCCCTCATTTGGGCTCATCAGTTAGACACATCCGAACTCAGGATTCGAAACCCGAGCCTCTTGCATGCAAGGCAAGCACTCTACCAACTGAGCAAACGCCATGCACACAAGAATTTCTATTAACCAACACAGATCAAGCTAACCGCGCTGAAATCCGACTGTGAAATGAACCTACTTCGTCTCAACAAGGGACGCGGTCATCCAACCAGCTAATAACCCCAAGCCGATGTCTCACAAGTAGGAGTTTTAACTCGAAAGGACGATGCCATCCAGCAATGCTAACCAAGTGAGCAACTTATGATAGGATTTTCAGAATGTGAGAGATTGTATATAATATATATATACATACATACATAGATATTTTCCTATTACGATATGAAGAAATTATGATTTATTACACAAAAGATTATATTAATTATTCAAATAATAACATATAACAAAAATGAAATATGATAAAAATAATTATTAATATAGTTAATAATTATAACAAAATAAAAATACTTAAAATATTATATAATAATATAAAATATAATACATAATTAAAAAGAAATAACAATAAAGAATTATATAACAGAATATGAAAAGTATTACTTAAAAATTTGAACGCAAAACGTATTTTTATGGAGATTTTTCAAAAGATGGAACAGAAAAGTATTCTTTTCTGTTTTCCCTACAACCTTCTCTAGTGACAACTATAAATAGCGGATGAATGGTATTTATAGTCAGTTATAATACAGCACTGGGGCACATTCATAGGTGACCAGACCATATGACTCCGATCGAAGAAATCACAAGTTAAAGTCGAGTCATTAAATAACAGTGTTACATAGGGGTTATATTTTAGAAGAGATGAGGTTTGTATTTGTTGTTCGTGTTAGAGTGTCCATGTTGGTGTGCAGATATATCGCGTATATATAAAGAGAGAGACAGTTCTGTATATATAAAGAGACAGGGTACATGTTAATACAGAAGAGTCGACGGCATGAAATACACTTTGAGAGGGAGATATTGATAGATTGATAGTTAGAGGAGATAGTTTGACATTTATACGTTTGACAGTTTTGTGAATGGGAGTGTTTCTATAACATTGACACATATATTTCTTTATCTATTTTTGAGATTATGATTTTCACAAAGTTCTTATAATATAAATTTACAATACCTTTCTGTTGTTGAATAACATAACACGAAGACACAGATACCAAATTATGATGATATTTGTTTATTCCATTCCGACTGGTCAATGGCTTTGCACCAAGGAATTCAAGTATCTACATGATTCTTTCTTCTCCCCTTCGCTTCCAAGGTTCCATATCAGCTCTGTCTCTGACTCACTGACTTCTCTCTTCTCCCCTGACTAACTGACTGACTTACGCTTTGCCAAGCTCCAACTATATTGAAAACTCATGACGTCATTGCATGACAACACGTGCATATCAGACACGCGGCCTGACACGCCTCACGTTTCCACAAAACCGACTCTCTAACCTAATTTTTGATTAACCCACTTTACAAACATTTTCCATTGTCCGTTTTTAAATTCCTTATTTTAATTTCATTACATTCCTTTTTAAATAAACAAATATCTAACTATTTTATGTGAACTAAACAATGGTAATTCTACATTCCATTTTCAATAACATTCTGTATTATTTATTTTAACTTATGATCGGAATTCTCAGTTCCAAATCTAGCTTCGCAAGTTCGAATCCTCGGCTATCCTATCTCATATTTACTCACCTACAAGAACAGGCGACTTGTTCTTGTAACAACAGATGAACTGGACAACAAGATACAGAGATAAAAACAAATCTCTTTCATCAATAACAGATAAATATAGATTTTTCTGAATTATATTTGACCAAAAAGCATTTATATCTAAAATATCAAAACTAAAATTACTAAAAAAAAACAATTACTTATATGAAAAGGGAAATAACTAGAAAACAGAGAGTTATTCCCCTTGCACGAACGATGATAAAAAGCTTATTAGTAATTCGTTTTCCTCTCTATTTTGTCTTTTGTTTTCTTTTCTTTGTAATAAAATCTTTTTTTCAAATTAGCTTTTTTTACACTCTTTTTATTTTTTTACATATACACACACAGGTACAAATTTAGAATTAACAGGTACTCAAATAATTTTCACTAATCATACTTTTTGATATGTGAGGAAGAGATAATAATAGAAGCCTTTTCTGTTTTATTACTTTGGTGAAGGTTGAAATAATGGTGGATTCGATTAAACTATGTGTAGCTTTACTATGTACTAGCGGGGGTACCCGGCGTTGCCCGGTTGTTTGGAGGTGTGTGCGTAATGGGGGGGGGTAAAGTCAAGTATAAGTGAAAAAGTAACCCTGTTTAAATATCTAAATAAAAATAAAAACGATGTTAAAATTCTGTAAAAAGTCGGCAAAACCAAAACAAAAAATAACAGCGAACAAACGTAAAACTTCTTTAAAAAAGAAATCAGAAAAATCGCTTAAATCCAATGTTGCATTTCACCCAGTTCATTCCAGTTTTTTAATCAACTACGAAACAAAATAAAGCGAAATTACCTTCGAGTTTGTTTAGTCAACTACAAACCGAAATAAAATGGCATAAATAAACCTTCGATACGTGTAAATCCAATGGTGCGTTTCACCCAGTAGAAAACATAGAACGAAAATGAACGTTAAAATGACATTCCATACTTTTAAGCAACTACGAACCCAAATCGGTATTTCTTCGTACTGGCCCTTGTGAACGGATCCGCAACGGTGTAAGTGGTAGCGGGGGTAAGAGGAATTTATTAGAGAGGAAAGATTTTACAACTTCCATTGATTCTTACCGATTTTGTCTGTGGACTCTCAGCTGAAAAAATATATAGGTCCACGATTATGGAGGAAGTGTAGAGGTAATAGGCCTATAACATACTTCAGATAATGCGCTGCAATTTGTGCATATTACATTTGCATGAAATGTCTTTTTCAATCCTATTAAGGTTAAAATCAGAGGGGAAAAATGAGTTCATTTTATATATTTTAGGGATAAAAGAGACATAAAGACTCTGAACGCCATTTTCTCTTATGGCTTTCTCTCGTATTATGGACTATGGTTATCATTTTGACAAGCCAAATCTTCTAAAAACAAAAATACGAGCATGAAAAGTAATATGGTTCAGCTTAAACATGGAAAAGTAAAGGATTAGTTCTTAAAACTGGAAAAGAAAAGAACAAGATATTCTAGTAAAAAATATAATAAATTTATAACTTAAAATATTGCAGCATTAAGAATTGATTCTATAATGTTATAAATTGAATTTTAAAAAAATTCTTAATGCTGCAATATTTTAAGTTATAAATGTATACTCAACGAATTTTCGATCTGCACACTTGAAATTTGGTATCTAGGATATTCAGAGATGTCGAAAACCTTTTCATCAGGTAAAATTTGCAAAACTGGTACTTGGGGGTCACCGGAATTTTTGTTTGTCAACTGTTTCACGACTGCCTATGCGCGAATCATTCAGATGACAACTTTTTTATGTTAGGAATAAGTAGGTTTAAAAACATTTTCTAAAGATCGTAGAATGTTGGCCTAGTGGTTATCGTATTTGACTCACTGTCTTAAGGTTTTGGTTTCAATCTCAGCTCGAGTATTTTTTATTACAAGAAGTGAACTGTTTAGAACAAAACCCCATAATGCACGTCTCAGTTTCTTTCCGTTGTTTTTACTTCATTTTTTTAAAGGGATTTAACGTTACGTTTGATACTGGGCAACGCCAGGTACATCTGCTAGTAATATATATATAATGGCGGATCAGTTAGATCATAATATGATTTAATATCAGATTTGGAACTAAAAATTCTTACACTTGTTTCTGTGGAAACTTCACAATATACTTGAATATACATCCGCCGAAATGTTATTAAAATAACACTAAAAATGAGAAGATAATGCAGATTACAAAACTCTAGTCATGTATTGAGCATTTCGGTTTCTAAATGATGACTCTTCGCTTTACCTTCCCTGTTGTCGTCAACACTCTAAGCTGCACAAAGTGACGAGTTTCACAAGAATCTGGTAGATCTTCGATTTTATATTGTTGCTTATCCTATAACCACATAGCATGACAATGGTCATTGATCTGTCCAAATGGTTCGGTGAAGACGATTGTTTAATGATATTGATTAAGTAAAGAAGAAAAAAAACGAAGATACTATAACGAATCAGTCCAAGTATTCCGGCTGGCATACATACAATAGAAACCCTTGTGATGGGTTCGAATTACACGAATGTAATTTACGAGGGATTTTCCAAAAGTAATGCCTCCTATTTTTTCGAATGGATCAGAAAGGGTTGCAAACTGCAGTTTTTTTTCCTGGTTGAATCTATGTATTCATGTCCTGAAAGTTTCATCTCTCAGTTGCAGATATTGGTGTAAGACTTTAAAAAAGTAACCCTTGTCGTGGACGTGCGTTAAAAGCAGAGATGCGTCATTAATTCCCCTGTGCAGAAAAAAAAATTTGAGCCGATCAAAAATTCATCGGCACATGTTGAGTGTTTACGAAGCCGATACAGTTAGGAGATGGGCTCGTCGATTTCATAGTGGTGACACAGATGTGAATGACACAGTGCGCTTCAGATGCTCATGCACAGCCACCACACCGTCGCTGGTAAAAGTGCATTGAGAATGTATGTAGCAAAATAAATTCTGGTATACACAAAGTTCACCCGTTTTAATTTGGTAGCATTTCAACTTTATGAGTAAAAAAAATAGGATTACTTTTGGAACGACCCTCGTAACATCTCTCATACACTTTCCAGATAAAAACAACCATCCACATAAGTCTGCAAGATATTTGTAGATATAAATGAACATATGTTTCGGTTGCCAAAACGATGAATCTCCGCTTTTCCTCCCTCGTTGTCGCAGTAGTTTGGTAGACCTTTGATTTAGGCTGTCGGTGATCCTTCAGCCACAGAGAATGTCAATGATTGCATGATACTTGCGCCATATCGCATTGTTGTGTCCGAATAATCCAGAGGAGACGAATATCTTACGATATTTCAAACACTATTGATTAATTAAAATCAAGAAGAAAAAGTCGTGTATATATATTTTTTGAATCAGTCCAAGTATTCAGCCTGGCATGCATAGAACAGAAACCTTGTGATGAATTCGAATTACACGAATGTAATTTATTTAACATTTCCATTTAGATTAGGAATTGTTTCTTTGGTGAATCGTTAAAGACGACATCTTTGATGTAGAATCGTTTCCTTTTTTGTGTGTATTGCTATTGCTTTTTATTTTTTGTGCGTTTTTAGCTTTACGTTTTGACTCTCTTCATATTCAATTATGTGATATCATTTATTGCTGATGCGCGATGGCACAGACAGACGGGAAGAATTGTTCAAGAAATACAACAAAAATAAAACAAAAAAAATAGAATTAAAAAAAGGAGAATAAATTGGATGGCATGTCTGATTTGTAGACAGTCCTACACAATGAACAGACGAACAAAAAAGTAAATAAAAAATGAAAAAAAAAAAGATGGGAGATAAAAACAATAAGTAAATAAATGAAAGGAACATACAAGGAGGAAAAATGGAGACCGTTTAAGATTGCAGATGAGAACAAGCAGGGAAAAATTATTGCTTCACTCCCAAAATTGCTTTTTTATTTCTTCCAAAATCGTTTTTTTTTTTACTTCAACCTCTATCCCATCATCTTTTAAATGATTTTCGGTCTTTTTTTCTTTCTTTATTTGAAGGTATTAATAAAGGACCGTTTATATATATATATATATATATATATATATATATATATATATATATATATATATATATATTAATAATGCTACAAAAGATCAGGTCAAATCAACTCGGTACCATAACTTTTAAACGCAAAGCGGGACAGATCTAAAAATGATGCTTCTTTGGGTTTATTTATATATATATTACTAGACTAGATGCAGAACGCCATTGTCTCTCGAGACAGAAGATATCCACCATCATCATTATTTTTTTTTTTTTTTTTTTAATTCAATTTTCACCCCAAACAAGGCACAGTGCCACTTTGAAGCAGGGGGCTACTATTAGGGAATTAATTAGCGGGGTCATTATGAAGGGAGAAGAGTAGAAAGATGTTTGTTAACATTACACTTGAACTTCTGCATATCATTGCAGTTGGGAAAGCAGAATCCCGGAAGGGAGTTCCAAAGACCCGCAGTTCTGGGGAAGAAACTATTGGAGTAAAAGGCTTTCTTGCACCTAGGGATCTCCACTGTAAAGGGATGAGACTTAGTAGCTTGTCGGGTTTGTCGGGGGTAGTTACGTCGGGGAGGTACAAGTGTTTGCAGTTCGTCAGAGCATTCACCATTAAAGTATTTGTAGAACAGGCAGAGGGATGCAACATCTCGTCGATGGGACAGAGGTTGAAGCCTAGATGACAGTTCAGGACCTATCAGGTTTGCGACTCTTTTTTTGAACCCTGTCCAGGAGCGAGAGACAAGCAGCAGATGCACCAGCCCAGATGTGACAACAGTACTCCATACATGGGCGAATGGTTGCCTTATAGAGGTATAGGATACTGGCAGGCGTAAGTAGTTTTCTAGCACGGTAGAGGGAGCCAACCTTCCTTGCAGCAGCCTTGGCAATGCTCTCAATGTATCTATTCCAGTTCATATTCCCTGTAAACGTTAGGCCGAGGAGTTTAAAAGAAGTACTTTCAGGCAATGTGTTCTTGGCCATTGCTATTGGTGGTAGAGAAGGTTTCTTGTAGTTATTGAAGGAAACAAGCTTAGTCTTAGCAGCATTGAATGAGACCAACCATTTTTGTCCCCATTCCACTACGGATTGGAGGTCATCCTCTAGTGTTTCTGCCATTTTCTTGAATATGTGTTCATTTGTTTTCCCCTCATATCTGTTATAGAGAGTGGTGTCATCGGCAAATATACCCATCTCCGAAACAATATTATCAGGGAGGTCGTTTATGAATATCAGGAACAATAGAGGTCCAAGGATAGACCCCTGAGGCACTCCCGCATTTATGTCATATTGTTTGGATGTACGTCCGTCGAGGACAACTTTGATTTTTCTATTACTTAAGAAGGATTTAATTACGTTATGAATTCTTCCAGTGATTCCATATGATCTAATTTTCCTTAGAAGACCATCGTGCTATACCCTGTCAAAAGCCTTAGATATATCAAGCGCCACCGCTCTACCCTCCCCTGTTTTATCCGATGAACGGTATATACGTTCAGAAACTACAGTTAAGATATCTGCTGTTGAACGGGCTTGCCTGAATCCATATTGTTTGTTAGTCAAGAGTTTAGCAGCTGTTAGGTGCTGGACTAGGGCTTTATTAACTAAGGACTCAAATATTTTGGCGAAAAGTGGGAGGAGGCTAATGGGGCGATAATTTAGTGGGTCAGTTCTTTCACCAGAATTCTTGAAGACTGGTACCACAGAGGCGGTTTTCCAGCAGTCGGGAAAACAAGATTCGTTAAGGCATTTATTGTAAAGTTTGGACAGAACTGGAGCAACCTCGGCAGAGCATTATATGTTATACTAGCTGTACCCGGCCACACGTTGCTGTGGTTCAGTTTGTTTAAATGGAAAACAAATAAAAAGCAAAAAAGACAAAGTATATGTTTATGTTGATGTTCTCAGTAGTTGTGGATACCCAATATTTTGAGACTTGTTAATGGTTATTGCAAACGCCCAGCGGATTGTGAAGTGCAATATCTTAAATAAAAACGGTATATCTAATAGATTGCCAAGTCGCAATAATGTTAATAGCAAAAACTCGCAACAAAGATAAGGTATAAATTGATTATCAAAGAAAATAATTTGTGAAGAAATTAAAAATGTTAGCTATTTACCTTGTGTTTACGGCACATGTCATATGACCAAAATAAACATGTTTTTTTTTTTTAAGTTGTAAATGATGAAGTTTATTTCAAGCAAAGACTATCCTTAATAGTTTGCTTCGAAGACGGACGCCTTTAGCCGTGAATTTGTGATATGTTCTTTTTTATTAGATGCAAATGCTAATATTAATTATATTTACTTAAGTTTTTTTAGTTATATTTTATTGTTTTATTGTATAACCGATCTGTAAAAAAAATACCGGAATTTTAACATGCTGAATCTTGGAATGTTACTATACTGTCATTCTTTGATATATTCCCTGCTGTTTATATGTAACAGACATTGAATTTTTAAACAAAAAGGATTGGTATTTGAAATCTCATTCTAACATTTAAAAACAACTTTATTGATTATCTTTGTTAGTATAACACTTGTATAGAGAAAGGGTTAGTCGTGGAAAGTGTTCCTGTGTGGAGACGTTGGTTACAGATTAGACACAACTCATAGCTTCACTATATCTCACTCCCTATCACAAATTGTTATGTTTCCAACCCGTTTCCCTGACTAGGAAGAACAACACGCATCACTTCTAGATCTGTTTTTGGCCACAGTTCCCGATGACTGCATAACGAAGGCCCACAGCCCACTCGGGAACGCTGATCATGTAGTGATAATGCTTGAAATCGCTCTTAGCTCTAGAGCCAAAACTGAAGAGCCAGTGCTCAAAACAACGAGATATTATAAAAAGGCTGACTGGGAAGCCATCAGGGAACTAATCAGAGATGCCCCATGGAGAAATATTTTTCTCTCCCTGCTGAACATTGTGCAAACGAGACCACTGACTGGTTCAAAACTGCAATCGAAGCGCATGTTCCCATGCGGAAATTTTATAGTAAGCCCCACTCTCCCCAATGGTTTACGTCGACTTGCGCAACTGCCATTGCTCAAAAGCAGCATGCATACCGTAGGTTTAACCGACATAAGTCCAGTTCAAACAGACTGAAGTATATAGAAGCTAGAAATAACGTTAAGAAAGAAATAGCGACAGCTAAGAGAGAATTTACGGAAACCACTAAAAAGTGCATCGAAGCACAAAAACTAGGAACTCGAGACTTCTGGAAAATCTACAACAGTGTAGTAAATAATGGGCAATCAACAATTCCCTCACTAACCAACAATCACGAGGTTGTCTCGTCAGCAACCGACAAGGCTAACATGCTTGCCAGTCGGTTTGCCTCAAACTCCACACTGGACCCTTCCAACCACCCCCTACCTGACTTTCCTATGCGGACAGACGCCACGCTAGACGATCTGAAAACCACTTCTGCTCAGGTGCATGCTATCATAAAAAACCTTGACACTTCAAAAGCATGTGGACCCGATCTTATCCCAGCTGTGCTATTAAAAAAGTGCTCAGCCGAAGTAGCTCCAGTTCTCTCCAAACTCTACAACAAATGCCTTAATGAAGCTTGATTTCCGGGCTGTTGGAAAACTGCTTCTGTTGTACCAGTATTCAAGAATTCTGGCGAAAGGACTGACCCATCAAATTATCGCCCCATTAGCCTCCTCCCACTTTTTGCCAAAATATTTGAGACCTTAATTAACCATGCTCTAGTCCATCACATTACAGATGCTAAACTTCTAACTGACAAACAATATGGATTTAGACAAGCCCGTTCCACAGCAGACATCCTAACTGTGATCTCAGAATGTATATACTATTCACTGGACAAAGCGGAGGAGGGCAGAGCGGTAGCTCTAGATATATCTAAGGCTTTTGACAGGGTATGGCATGAGGGTCTCCTCATTAAAATCAGATCATACGGTATCACTGGTAGAATACTTAACATAATTAAATCCTTCTTAGATAAGAGAAAAATCCAGGTTATCCTCGACGGTCGTACATCTAAACAATATGATATAAATGCGGGGGTGCCCCAGGGCTCTATCCTTGGACCTCTATTGTTCCTGATATTCATAAATGACCTCCCCGACAAAATTGCCTCTGAGATGGGTATATATGCTGATGACACTACACTCTATGGCAGGCACGACAGGAAGACGAATGAACACATTTCTAAAGAAATGGCAGAAACACTAGAGGAAGACCTCCAATCTGTGGTGGAATGGGGACAAAAGTGGTTGGTTGCGTTCAATGCTGCCAAGACTAAACTAGTTTCATTCAATAATTACAAGAAACCCTCTCTACCACCTATAGCAATGGCCAACGACTCTTTATCTGAGAGTACATCTTTCAAACTCCTTGGCCTAACGTTCACAGGAAACATGAGTTGGAACAATTACATTGAAGGCATTGCCAGGGCCGCTGCAAGAAAGGTGGGCTCTCTCTACCGTGCTAGACAACTACTAACACCCGAAAGTATCCTGTACCTCTATAAGGCCACCATTCACCCATGTATGGAGTATTGCTGTCACATCTGGGCTGGTGCATCTGCTACTAGTCTCTCGCTCCTTGACAAGGTTCAATGAACTGGCATCTAAGCTTCAGCCTCTGTCCCATCGACGAAATGTTGCATCCCTCTGCCTTTTTCCTTTTCTACAAGTATTTTAGTGGTGAATGCTCTGACGAACTGCAATCACTTGTGCCCCCACGACGTGAGCACCCTCGACAAACCCGACAGGCTGCTAAATCCCACCCCCACACTGTAGAGATCCCTAGATGTAAAAGATCTTTTTACTCCAATAGTTTCTTCGCCCGAACCGCTAGACACTGGAATTCCATTCCAGGTCCCTGCTTCCCCAACAGTACTGACGTGCAGAAGTTCAAGTGTAACGTGAACCGAGATCTTGCTGCCCAAATCCCTACATAGTACCCCAGTAGTTGTTGCCCCTGATAGTAGCCCCCTACACCAAAGTGGCAATTTGCCTTGTTTGGGGTGAAAATGTAATAAAAAAAAATTTTTTTAAAAGACATGCTTGTTGAACGAGAATAGTGTTTATATGAACTTGTCTCTAAAGTAGTGGTTGAAACGTGCGTCACAAAAGATTAGAGGCAGTACTGTAGGAAGAGAAAGAAAGTTTGTGTGCGTACCGTATGGAATGGGAGAGAACCCCCCCCCTCCCCAAATAAAGAAAATGTGTGCAGCGATAGCGATGTTGGTTTGTTTGTATTTACGTCTTAGTCGAACCCCAGGAGCAAAGGCCGGGTGAGTTCTGTTGAGTCCCAAGAGAGAAGTTTGAGGGTGGACAGGTTTTTTTCCACGTGGAGTTGTTGCCAGTCCAAGGAGGAAAGAGTGTATTGCCGGTTTAAGCTTTTATAAACTCGGTCACGTGACTGAGAACTAGCTTCTTATTGGAGAAGTCAAGAAGGAAGTTCGTCTGCTACAACACAAAGAGAGAAATATAATTGAAAAAAAAAACAACATATTTTAACAAAACAATATATACATATATATATACATATATATATATATAATATAATATAATATTTTACGCTCATTAAATTTTATCTTCGTAAAAAATATGTAATATATTAAGGGAATTGTCGTTATTTTACAGAAAAGATTCATCCCTACAAAATTGCAGTGATTTCGTGTTGGCATATAAATGGTTCCGTCAGTCAAATTTACTTGTAAATATGACACAAGTAACCAACAACTTCCGTTTGTATGTAGTTATGTTCATCCTTTGATCTCCTCTTGAAGAATTAGTTTCTGAATGAAACGTTATGTTTTTGTATGTTCAAAGAGAGGAATAGGCTGGGTAAAGAATAATGAAGAGGACAAGGGAGGGAGAAAGAAAAGGATTGAACTTATATTACTGGACAATGCCGGGTAGCCCTGTTCGTATAATCTATTTCCCAAATTCCAGAAGAACTGCGGCAGTGATTTTCTATTTAACTTGAAATAAAGATAAATTAAACTTTGCTTTATGTGGAAAGAAAGAAAAGATATGAAAATGTTTCTTTTGCATTAACTACAGATATTTGTTTTGCCGTGAGGGCACATATATTCACGCGTGTCTATAATGAGTATTCTTATGCGATTAAATTTGCTTCTTCCTCGTTTAATTCTTTGTTGTGGTAGCTAGGTCCCCCCAGCTATGTTCATCTGCTAGTGACAGATTTATTCAAATGGTGGCATAAAATGTTAATTTCTCATCAAAATTCAAACACAAATATAATGGAAGCTGAAATAAGGAACCATTATCGACGATAATGATGACAATGATGGTGGCGATGATTACGATGGTAAAAAACGATAATAATTACATAACATAATGCTGTCTCTTAGAAGAAAAATAACACCGATTATGATACTGAGCATTTTTCTGGATATTTCAGAAATGTATTCTAGGTTCCAAATGTCAATCAGAAATGACTACGTTTTTTGTGTGTGTGTGTGGGGGGGGGGTATTCTCTCCAAGAACTTAGACACAAGGGTTGAAAAATGGGATTGAGAAGTCAGAAGCCAGTGGAGGTTTCTCTGACCTGAAAAAAAAAGTGCCTGGGCAGCCCCGTCGGCATTACCCAGTGAAGACGCCTTAGGTGATTAGCAATAAACTAACCCCTTCTCAAACAGGAGGCAAAGCCTGGAAGGTTGAACCTCCTAGAACTCCATAGAACTTGACTCCGACTTCAAAATCAACAGAGACCAGATAATTTCTGGAATGGTCTAATCTTTGCTGATTTGGGTGGGGTGGGGTGGGGACTTCGGTTTTTGTTCTTGAGCCTTATTCTGCTATTCCAATAGACCATTATTCCATTATTCCCCTGATCTTTTCAAAATTGGTTTAGTAGTGTTTCACAAAATTTCTATGAGGTTATATAATTTTGAACTCAGAAAACTCATTTTTCAGGAAAATGCTGTTCTCGTTTTCAGAGCACTAAAATGCTCTAAATTGGCAGTTTTTGTTTTCTTTTTATTTATATATATATCTAAATTCTAAACCATGATTTGCTAAACGTCCGTTATTATCCTGTTTGTCCATTATTCTAGTATTCTTTGGAATTTCTCAAAATTGGTTCATTAGTTTTCACAGAATTTGGCATGAAGTTATCATTAAGAATATAGAAAATTGACTGAGCCAGATATTTCAAGAAAATATGGAGCTAAAATGAAAAAAACAAATGGTAGTTTTGCAAATATTTAATATTAAAATTCAAAACATGTGAGAGTCCGCGTTGTTAATTTGAAAATATTTTTGTCGTTATTCTGTTATTCTGTTATTCTGTTATTCCATTATTCTTCCGATTTATCGAAATTGTTTGATAGAATTTTGCATCAAGTTTAAAACCCCTCAACGCAGAATATCGATTGAACTAGATCTTTTTGCAAAAATTTCTTCTAGTGTGGGTGGAGGTTGGGCAAAAATCTACCCCCCCCCCTTTGTAAATTTTATTCATTAGTTTTTCCTGATTTAGTTCATAGAAACATGTAATCGTGTAGCCATAAAACTGTGTGAGTTTGTTATGAATGAAAAGTCGGTTAAAATAGACGATATTAAAAATATAAAAACTTCTGCTTAAATACATAAAACAAGATCTGATTTAATTTAAAAGTTCGCGAAGATCTTTTATAAACACCAATTTTTTTTAAGGAAATCCACGTTCCAACCATCAGAGGGCTTCATCAGATATGTTACTGGCTTGGCATGTCTAAAGGAAGCTTAAGGCTTTTCCATTTTCTGCGAAGAGTGATGATGAAAAAGCGCTCTTTTAGGCAAGTCAATTCCTGTATGGCACATCATCAAGAGACCAAAACAATTCAGAAATTTGCCTATCGCTCAAATCGTTTAGCCAAGTCAATCAGCTGGAACATAAATCTGTCGTATTTTGATTCGATGCAGTCCTCTGGTAACACTTATGCTTTATGTACAGGGTTTATCATCAAAGTTCGAAGGAAAAGGAGCTACTTGAATAGAAGACTTTCCGGCATCTAGGGATCTTTAAAATGTAAGGGTGGGATTTTGCTGCTTGTCATGTTTATCCTTCGAGGGTATACCAATGCTTGTAGTTCGTCAGAACACATTCCATTAAAATGCTTGTAAAACAGGCAGGAGGATGCAACATTTCCATGATGGGACAGAAGTTGGAGTTTGGTTGCTAGTGCAGGATCTATTAAGTTCGTGACTCTTTTTTGGAAATTTGACTAAAAGCGAGAGACTAATGGCAGATGCATCAGCTTAGATATGGCAGCAATACTCCATGCATTGACAAATAGTGACCTTGTAGAGGTACAGAATACTCTCAGATTTGAATAACCTTCTAGAACGATAGAGAGAGCCCACCTTCTTTGCAGCAACCTTGGCAAGGGCTTCAATGTGTTTGTTCCAATTCCTGTTGTGTTTGAATGTTAAGTCGAGAAGTTTGAACGAAGTACTTTCATGTAGAGTATCATTAGCTATGACAATCAGTGAGTGAGATCTCTTGTATTTTTAAAGGAAAGAAGCATAGTCTTGGCAGCATTGAACGCTACCATTCATTTACAGCCCCGTTTTACTACAGACTGGAGGTCATTCTCCAAGGTTTTAGCTATTTTCTTAGATATGTGTTACTTCGTTTTCCTCTCAAGTCCGCTATAGAGCATTGTACCATCAGTAAATATACCCATCCCAGAGACAAATTTATCAGGGAGGTCATTTTTGAATATCAAGAATAATAAAGTTTTGACAAGCTTCTGGGCTTGAGCATTACTCCTGATCTTAAATGGAACACGTACATCAAATCTGTTGCCAAGGCCGCTGGAAAAATGGTGGGATCTTTCTATCGATCCGGTAGATATCTCACTGCTGATGCTATTCTCTATCTATATAAGAGCCAGGTACGTCCAAGGATGGAATACTGTTGCCACATCTTGGCAGGAGCTGCTAGAAAGGACTTGTCCTGTCTTGATAGAGTTCAAAATAGACTTCGTAGCCTCGTAGGAGATGTCCTTTTCTCCTCCTTGCAACCTCTATCTCACAGAAGAGATGTTGCGAGTTTGTCTCTGATGTATCGTTATTTTCATGGAAAGTGTTCGACTGAGCTTCAATCTATGGTCCCCCCTCGCCAAACTTTCACAAGAAACACTCGTCTAGCTGTAAACACTATCAATAATTCCCCCCACTCTTTATCTGTGCCTAAACCTAAACGTAGATTCCATGAACAAAGCTTCTTTCTTAGAACTGCACGCCTGTGGAATTGTCTTCCGTTTTCCTGCTTTCCGGCTGACTACAATATGGTTGTGTTCAAGTCTAAAGTAAGTAAATTCTTGATGAGCCGTTCCATATAAGTTATCAAATTTACCAAATTTTCATTACTAATGATTACTATATTGTCCAATTTCTACTGTACGCTCTTTAACCCTTATCTTTGAGTGGCCTCTGGGCCTTGATAATGTGGTGATGCCTATGTAAAAAAAAAAAAAGGTCCGCGATAGACTCCCGTTGCACATTCGCATTTATATCATGTTGTTTTAACGTATGACTATCAAGGACAACTTGATTTTTTTTTCTATGAATCTATGAAAGATTAAAAGAAATGAATATGTCGCTTCTTCCTTCGTTTATTAAAACTTATAAGAACTTAAAACGTTTTAAGACAATATGCTTTTTCTTCTTATCGTAAAGATAATCGTCAGCTAAATATTTTTTTTAATAAATAAAATGAATGTCTACTTTTTTATTATTTATTTAAAATTATGAAGCAATAGATATGTATAAAACTTTTATTTAAATAAAATTATGAAAAAAACAAATTTTTTTAACTTATCAAGTCGACAGAATTCGATTTTGAAACAAATGATTTTAAAATGGGTAATTTTTTTTTTTACTTTAACGACACTTGTTAATCGTCAAATCCTTAAAATCGGACGAATTTTATTTCTGAAAATGAGTGTGCAAGGTGATAATGTACGAATAGTGACAAAGCATATAAGAATAATAGAGATTAAGTTTGGAAAAGTGTGATGAAAAGATTCACTTGGTTTTTGGACATCCTACAGTTTTTTTGTTTGTTTTTTTGTTTTTTGTTTTTTGAAAATGGTGTTTTTGGCCTTTTAACATTTAAACATTTAATGTGTTCCTGAAAGAATATCAATCATCAGTTTTATTGCTTATTTCTGTTTTTAATTATAAAAACATGTGTAAATAAAATTAAAATTTATAAATAATTTTTATAATTATTAATTGCACATATATTATGTCAGTAACTTTAACGTTGGCCAAATTACTGATAACAGAATTAATTAATAATTTTTTTTATTATTATTATGAAAACAGATGTGTAAATAAACTTAAAAATTATTAATTTTATTTTAAATAAATTGTATATAAAATTATCCACTGTATAAAAATTATCAATTGTATATATAATTATCAATTTTATATATAATTATTGTATATATAATTATCAACTGTATGTATAATTATGAATTGTATATGTGATTATTAATTGTTTATATAATTATCGATTGTTTATATGATTGTTAATTTTATAAATAATCATTAATTGTATATATAATTAATTTTATAAATAATTATTATTTATATATATAATTATTAATTGTTAATGTAATTATCAATTGCGTATGTAATTATCAATTGTATATATACTTATCAATTGTATATATAATTATCATGTATATATATGATTAATAATTGTATGTTTTGACACCAACTATAACACTGGCTAAATTACTAATAATTTAATTAACTAATTAAAAATTATTTATTTTTAATTATAAAAAATGATGCGTTAATAATGCAAGATGTATGGTTGTAACTTAATTGTTTGATAACCTTACGTTTTCACAGAAATTACCAAAAACATGTCCGGAAGTTTTTTTTATCGAATTCTTTTATACAGTAAGAATTAATCGAATCTGGGATGATACTTCATCTACCAAAAATAAAAGTCTGCTCTACATGGACAGCTTCGATGGCTGACTGTTGCCAGTGATGCCAAAATAAATTCCCATGTATGGCATCAGTTCAACATAGAGGTCAAAAACAATCTGGAAAGAGAATCTGGAATTGGATTGTGCAAAATAAATTATCAAGTGTAGATCTTCATGGTTCTTACTTTTGGAGAAATTATAGTAACAAAAAGAGGGGAAAAGAATACAAGAAAAATGGCTGGAATTGAGATATTAACAGTTGGAACTAGAATCTTCTCAATATGATAGTAACATTTTATCCAGACGTTACCCGGGAATGAATGAGAATGCCCAGATAATATGAGGTTTATTTTTTTTTTCTTTAATTCTATAATTTTCTATTTTCATATCTCTATCTCTACTTATTTTTTTTTTTACTTGAGAGTAACCACTTATCAAAGCCCGAAAGCCACTCGAGGATAAGTATTAATGAACGTAAGGTGATAGTGCAGTAATTGTTAATGGTGTACATTGGGTAGAATTTGATTATTTTTGAGGACGGCTCAACAAGAACTTGTTTACATTAGATTTGAAGACAACCATGTTGTAGTTAACTGGGAAGTAGGACTGCATAACAGTGTTCTAAAGACGAGCAGTTCTGGGAAAGAAGCTTTGTTCATAGAATCTGTATTTAAATTCAGGCGCAGATAGAGAGTAGGGAAAATCATATATAATGCTTGTAGCTAGTCGAGTGTTTTTGTGAAAGCTTGGCAAGGGAAGCACCACAAATTGGAGTTCAGTTGAGCACTTGCCATGAAAATAGCGAGAGAGCAGAGGCAAGCGCGTGACGTCTCTTCTGTGGGAAAGAGGTTGCAGGGGAGAGAAAAGGGCATGACCTATTAGATTTCAAAGGCGGTTTTGAACTCTATCAAGGCTATACAGGGCGCTGAGAAAATGCACATTGTGTGTGTGTGTGTGTGTGTGTGTGTGTGTGTGTGTGTGTGTGTGTGCGCGCACGTTTATATGTGAGAGAGAGAGTTCCCTATGGACGTTGAAACGACTGGTGCAATTTTTTTTTTTAATTCGCACAAATGTACTATATGTATCTGGAAGTGTTCGTAGATAGGTTGTGTATCAGAATGCCTCCGATAAGCATCGAAAATTGATAATCGAAAATATGTGATTAAAGAAGGAACAGTCTGATTTTGACCTAAGTTAACACCCTTATATAGTCTAACATCACAAGTGCATTTTAGAAGTTTTCTCGCCGCATAAGCAGAAGGGCTCAGTGTGTAAAATCAACAGTAGGTTCTTTGATAAAACAGAGCCGTGTTTGAAGTGAATTTCTTTTTTTGAGCACAATTGAAGCATGATACTTGACTTTTGCACTTTAAACGTTAATTCAAGCCATTATATGAAAATATTTTTTATAAAATCAACAGTAAGTTCTTGGCAGTGTAGTGTAGACTACAGTCTATTGTAGAGTAAGTCACTGGGGAGGCATATGCCGCTTCTCCTGATGCACCGTCGTGAGTCCCTGACTATGGCAACTAATCAATTTATTTGATTGAAAAATGGTCGATTTTCTCGATAATAAAATATTAGAACTGGATAACGTCGGGTATCCCTGCTAGTCATAAATAAAATAAAGTGAAACATTGCTTTTGCTTTTTATGAATACAGAATAATCATGCTGACACAACAGTTCTCATTGAAGTTAATCAATGTTGAGACTGGTCAGTACTAAATGGGGACCATTTGGGAATACCAGGCGCTATATGTAGGAGGACGTCACCACCTCCAGACAAAAAACTCCAAAGCCTAATATCGTCATCTCCCCCGAATCGGGATATGCCATACCAGCAACTTTTTTTCTTTTTTTTTTTTTTACACAGTGATCACCACTTATCAAGGCCCGGAAGCCACTCAGGGGTAAGGGTTATTGCAAGTACATTACATTAGTGTGGAGATTTGATGAAGTGTTTACTTAAGGGGGCGGTTCATTAGGAATTTGTTAACATTGGACTTGAAGACATCCAAGTTGTAGTCCGGAGGGAAGCAGGCAGACGGAACAGAGTTCCACAAGCGTGCAGTTCTAAGAAAGAAGCTTTGTTCATGGAATCCGCATTTTGATTTAGGCACAGATATAGAGTAGGGGAAATTTTTCACAGTGGATTCAGCTAGACGGGTGTTTTTCGTGAAACATTGGCGAGGGGGGACCAGGGATTGGAGTTCAGACGAGCACCTGCCATGAAAATAACGATAAAACAAGGATAGGCTCGCAACGTTTCTTCTGTGGGAGAAGGGTTGCAGGGTAGAGAAAAGGGCATCCCCCACTAAACCACGGAGTCTATTTTGTACTCTGTCAACGCATGATAGGCTGTTTTTAGCAGCTCCTGCCCAGATATGGCAACAGTATTCCATCCTTGGACGTACTTGGCTTTTATATAGATAGAGAATTGCATCAGTAGTGAGATATCTTCTGGAGCGGTAGAAGGATCCCACCATCTTTCCAGCGACCTTGGCAACAGACTTGATGTACGTGTTCCATTTCAGATCAGGAGTAAAGGTCAAACCCAGAAGCTTGTCAAAACACGGGGCCTCACCCAGACGAGAGCCATCCATCACAATTGATGCCAGCTGGGGATCAGAGCGTTGATGATGTAAGGATAGGAGTTTGGTTTTGGATGCATTAAAGGTAACCAGCCACATCTTCCCCTACTGAACCACGCGCTCGAGATCAGAGGAGAGAGAATCAGAGAGAACTTTGTCATTTACAGCCTTTGATGTGTTGCCGTAGATGGTCGTGTCATCAGCATAAATGTCAACGAATGATTTAAGTATGTGTTTAGGGAGGTCATTGATGTAGATCAGGAAGAGAGTTGGGCCCAGGATTGACCCCTGAGGGACTTCAGCATTTATATTGCAGGCCTCCGATTTTTGTCCATCTACCACTACTCTTATGAGCCTATCGGAGAGAAATGATTTAATGATTGAGAAAACATTTCCAGTTATACCGTAGCTGGAAATCTTGTGAAGTAGACTCTTATGCCATACCTTGTCGAAGGCCTTTGATATGTAAAGAGCAATTGCCCTAGAAAGGAAGCCTTTGTCAAGAGATTCACTAATCCTGTGGGATATAACCGTCAGCACATCTGCAGTAGATCTTGCAGAGCGGAAACCATATTGTGTGTCACTAAGAAGGTTATTCCTACTGAGGTGGTTGACTATTTCTCTATTTAATATGGATTCCAGCAACTTACTCATAACACACAGGAGACATATTGGTCTGTACTGAGAGGGAGAGGACTTATCACCTGAATTCTTAAATACAGGGAAAACTGATGAGGTCTTCCAGGGGGTCGGAAAGCACTTTTCCTTAAGGCAACGTTTAAATAGTTTCGTAAGTATGGGAGCAAGTTCTGGTTGAAGCTTTTTTAACACTATAATTGGGATGCCATCAGGGCCAGTTGCTTTACTGGAATCTAGGTTTTTTATTAGCTTGGCGACCTCATGCACGGATATTTGTATGTTACCTAGCTTGTTCTGTGTTATAGGAGGAAATATGGGGAGTTGATGGCCTTCGTCGCATAGGGTAGAATTAGCTGCAAAGTTCTTTGCAAATAGTTTGGCCTTGTCTGACGCTGACGAGATGACCTCTGGTCCATTGATAATGGTTGGGATAGAACGCACACTTCTGTTCAGGATCCTATTTGCTATTTGCCAAAACTGGTGGGATCCAAGCCGCTGATCAGCTACTTTGGATTTAACAGACTGGGCATATAGCTCTCTTGCATTTTTTATTACTCTTTTACAGTGGTTGCTGGCACACCTGAAAGCAGCTTTAGTCTCAGTGCATCTAATCCGCTGGTAGCTATGGAAAAAGTGATTTCTGTGCGCGATAGCAGCAGCACATTCTGGGGAGAACCATGGCTGGCTGTTAGGTTTTTTGTTGGAATTTTTTAGATGGTATGAATTGGTCTATGCCTACAATTAACCATTCGGTCAAATCTGATACTATAGAGGACACTTCCTTTTTAAACATGGAGTGCAGAGGTAAATCAGATATGAATGTACGGAAGCTATCCCAGTCAGCCATAGAGTATCGGTATACAGTACGGTGGAGGGGTACGTCTGATGGCTTCTTACATTTCGTTTTTATCTTAACTGATACGACGGAGTGGTCGGAGGATCCTAGAGGAGAATGAGCGGTACATGAACATAGCTCAGGGGAAGTTGAGAGAAAAAGGTCTAAGAGGCTGGGAACCGTTTATGAATCGGATATTTCCTTGAAGCTTCCTCCATCAGAAGAGGCCGATTCAACCCACCTAGAAGAAATGCCATTTCAGTTTTAGTTCTTTAAGGCAGCCTGGCTCGAATGCAGACCCCATAATATGATTGAGGGAGTGATAACTTTGTTCTCTCAGTTGTACTGTTAAGATTTTCCACGTGGTTGGTAAGCAAGTTACAAGTTTGTAGTTCCCTTTTCTGTATCTTTTGTATCCGTGTGGTTCTACCTTTAGTCATCCCATTCCAGCACATATACTTCATGGCTACATGTTCCCAGGTTTTAAATTAGCCTTTCATGTTGAGTTGTGAATTTTTTTTAACCAGTATGTGTGCTTTCCTTCATGGTCTGGTGCTCTGCAATTTGCCATTTTTCTTAGGATTGTATTGTGTTTCTTTACTGATTTCGTTTTCTGTCTCTTCTTCGATTTGCTGTAACTTTTCTTTCATGTCTTTCAACCATTAAGCATTTCTATAGTAGCCTTGTCGCTCTTCCCATATTTTGCTCCAGTAGAGTTTTGTTTCTGTTGGGTCCAGTTTTCTGTTTTTATTCTTCTTCCATTTATATTTGGGTAAAATTGGCTTTCAATGTTTCCAAAGGTTCTGTTTTGTTTGCATTGCTCCGGTTTGTATCTGTACCATCTGTATCTGCCTTCTTTTGCTTTAGTTCTTCCTGTTTCTTGTTTAGCCTCTCTCTGATATTCATATTTCCCCTTTTCCACCCTTCTCTGTTCTCTTTCATCTTGTTTGTCGATTCTTTTTAAAGTTTGTTGAGCTGAGTTGCTTGCCTGAATTTCATTTGGGTTTCGTTTTTCTTTTCACTCACAGGCTATCATCAAAGATTTCTCTCTGCCAACAACTTGTGGTGTTTCCTGAAGTCTGAGTAACAAAAAGTCTCCCCAGATTTCCAGTACTCACCACCTCTTTCAAAAACCTTTGCAAATTAATTTGTGTTATCGCACTAGTAGTTTAAAAAGAAAGAATAAAGTTGAATTATCACCACAGACAATATAATTCCATTAAAATCTAGAAAATTCACAGCTTTTAAGCCAAATGCTTTAAATAAACCAATTCTATGGAGAGAATATAATGTGGTTCCTGATATTTGAGTTTCTGATTAACTTTCTCATTCAAAACTTTGTTTTATGGCACTCTTGAGATGAAATTATAGGCCGCATCATTCCATAAATTTGCATGCTTATGGCCGATACATGGAAAAGTGAACCAACTTTCAATTACAAGACACGACTTTGTAATAAAAAGCATTTTTCTTTCGAGACAATTCCACTGAGATATCTTCAAGTTGCCAAATATCAAGCCAGAATTTCTTCTTTTTTTCTTAATTAAAAACCATTTTAGCTTCTCATTATGTTTAGACTCTGTCCATTACAGTATAAAACGGTTGCTTTTCTTTAAAGAAAAAAAAAACAGGAATATATAAACACGAAGAGATGGTTTAGTATTTAAATCTCTTGTGTGCTTTAAAGAATGTGAGTTGAATTCATTTCTAAATGCAAATAATATTTTTATTGCAATTGCCAACGGCGTTTTGTCATCGATTTTTTTCTGAAATTTAATTAAAAAAAATATGATGAAATTGAAAGTTTAGCCAATAATTGGGAGTTGATTTAACAAAATATAAGATTAATTTAAAAACTATTAAAAACATGTTTGAGTTTTTTTTGTTTTTTTTTTGCGACTTTTATGTTATTTTATTTTATTTTATATTATTTTATTTTATTTTATTTTATGTTATTTTATTTTATTTTATATTATTTTATTTTATTTTATTTTATATTATTTTATATTATTTTATGTTATTTTATATTCTTTTATGTTATTTTATTTTATATTTGCAAAGAAGCTATGTTGTAGAAATTTCATTCGACCCTTCGCACACATATGTAGAAAGGATTTTTTTTATTTTCTTGGTAGTTTTTTAATTTATTTTACATGGGAGTCATCACTAATCAAGGCCCGAAAGCCACTCGAGGTTAAAGGTAATGAATGTACGGTAGTCACTGAGAAAACAAAGTATTTATAGTTAGTGGTGGAAATGGGGTAAAAATGGATTAATTGGGGGTGGGTCAGCAAGAACTTGTTTACATTGGACTTGAAGATGACCATATTGTAGACAGCTAGAAAGCAGGTTAGCACAAAGAGTTCCACAGGCGTGCATGTTAAGGAAATTATCATTGTTAATGGAATTTGCGTTTAGATTTAGGCACATATAGTAAGGGGGGGGCTGATTGTGTTGATGATTGTTGTAGCTTAGCAAGTGTTTTTTGTGAAAGTTTGGCAAGAACAGAATATAGATTGAAGCTCAGACGAGCAGTTGCCATGAAAATAACGATAAAGCAGAGACAGGTTCAAAAAATTTTTCTGTGGGAAAGAGATTGCAGGGAAGAAAAAAATGCATCACCTACTAAGTTTTTAAACTTTGTCAAGGCTGAATAGGGTGCTCCTAGCAGTCCTGCCCAGATATGGTAACAGTACTCCATTTTTAGGACGTATCTAACTCTTATACAGTTAGAGGATCTCGTCAGGAGTTAGATACCATCTGGAGCGGTAAAATGACACAACCATTTTTCCAGCGACTATTTCAGGCCAAGAGAAAAGGTTAGATCCAGAAGTTTGTCAAAACAGTGAGCCTCATTTAGATGAAGCCATGCATATCAATTAGGATCATCAGAACGTTTATGATGAAAAGAAAAAAGCTTGGTTTTGTATGCATTAAAATTAACCAGCCACCTTTTGCCCCATTGCACCACATTCTCAAGGTCTGAGGAGAGAGACTCAGAGAGATTTTGGTTATTGTTGGCCTTTGAAGTGTTGGCATAGCTTGTAGTCTCATTGGCACATGTCACGAATGAACTTAGAATGTGATTTGGAAGATCATTGATGAAGATAAAGAACAGATTTGAGCCCATGATAGATCCCTGAGGTATACCAGAATTGATACTTTGAGCTTCAGATTTTTGCCCATTGATGATTACTCGTATAAACTTATCAGAGAGAAAAGATTCAATGGTTGAGAAGATATTTTCAGATATTCTATAGCAGGAAATCCTGTGAGGTAGACCTTTATGCCAAACCCTATCAAATGCCTTTGATATGTCAAGAGCTATTGCTCTTGAAAGGACACCTCTATTAATAGATTCACTGATCCTATGTAAATTACAATCAGTACATCAGCTATAGATCTTGCCGGATGGAAACCATATTGTTTGTCACTGAGTAGGATCTTTTTGGTGAGGTGGTTCACAATTTCTCTATTTAACGCAGATTCAAGCAACTTCCTCATGACACACAAAAAACTAATTGGTCTGTACTGAGATGCCACTGTCAAACATTGAGCAAACTAATGAGGTTTTCCGAGGTGTTGGGAAGCATTTGTCCTTTATGTATCAGTTACAGTTTTGCAAGAATGGGTACTAGTTCTGGTTGTAAGTTTTTGAGTATTATAACAGCTTTGCAAAGAATTGGTGCTAGTTGTGATTGCAGCTCTTTTAGAACTATAACTGGAATATTGTCAGGACCAGTTGCTTTGCTGGCATCAAGGTTCTTGATGCGTGTGGCGATATCACGAACAGATATGTGGATGCCACTTAGATTATTTTCAGTCTTGGGAGAAAATTTAGGAGGTAGAAGACCCTGATCACATAGGGTTGAGTTTGCTGCAAAGTTCTTGACAAAGAGTTTGGCTTTGTCAGATGCTGATGAAATCACCTTGATCCTATTGATGATGGTTGGGATAGAGGTTATGGATCTATTTAGGACCTCTTTTTGTTATTTGTCAAAACTTATGGGAATGAAGCCATTTTTTTTTACACAGACATCACCACATTATCAAGGCCAAGAGGCCACTCAAGGATAAGGGTTAAAGAGTGTACAGTAGAAATTGGACACTATAGTAATCATTAGTAATGAAAATTCGGTAAATTTGATAACTTATATGGAACAGTTCATCAAGAACTTATTTACATTAGATTTGAACACAACCATATTGTAGTCAGTCGGAAAGCAGGAAAACGGAAAACAATTCCACAGGCGTGCAGTTCTAAGAAAGAAGCTTTGTTCATGGAATCTACGTTTAGGTTAGGCACAGATAAAGAGTGGGGGGAATTATTGATAGTGTTTTCAGCTAGACAAGTGTTTCTTGTGAAAGTTTGGCGAGGGGGGACCATAGATTGAAGCTCAGTCGAACACTTTCCATGAAAATAACGATACATCAGAGACAAACTCGCAACATCTCTTCTGTGAGATAAAGGTTGCAGGGAAGAGAAAAGGACATCTCCTACGAGGCTACGAAGTCTATTTTGAACTCTATCAAGGCAGGACAAGTCCTTTCTAGCAGCTCCTGCCCAGATGTGGCAACAGTATTCCATCCTTGAACGTACCTAGCTCTTATATAGTCTTTGTTCTTCTTTAGACTTGATGGACTGAACATATACTTTTGCGTTTTCTATAATCCTTTTGCATCGATTGTTGGTAGCTCTATAGGCCACTTTAGTTTTAAAACATCTATTATGTTTAAAGCAATTGCAGCAATGGTTTCTGTGTGCAATGCTGATAGCACTTTCAGGAATGTATCAAGGCTGCCTGTTCAGTTTCTGTTGGAACTTTTTGGATGATAAGCCCTTAGTTAAGTCAGATGCTATATCACACGCATTCTTTTTAAACATGTAGTTGTTCTGATACGAACGTTCTGAAACCGTTCCAGTCAGACATCAAGTATTGTTGTACTGTTCAATGGAGAGAGATATTTGGGGCTTAGTTATACTTTGTGTTTATCTTTATTGAGACAACCGAGTGATCAGAAAATCTTAGCGAAGGCAGAACTGAGGATGAGCGCAGTTAAGCGAGTTTTCTTTAGGAGTGGTTTACAGGGAGTTCAGTTGATCAACTTCCATGACAGTAGCGAAAGAGTAGAGAATAACTGGCAACGTATAAGGATCGTTTCAAAAGTAACGGATACTTTCTATTTTATTCCGCCCGAATAGATTGTAAATTGCATTGTTATAATGATTGAACATATGCAATCATGACCTGAAAGTTTCATTTCTCTGTTGCACATATTGACAGCGTGAGACTCTTAGAAATCAACACCTGTCATGAACGTGCATCAGAAGCAAAGATGTGTCGTTGAATTCCTGGGAAAGGTGCATTGAGAATGGTGGTGATTATATAGAACAAATAAATTCTGGATCACAAAATATCGCTCGTTTTAATGATATTGCTCCCGTCTTCATAGTTCTTCAAGTTTTTGCGTTAAAAAATAGAAGACTTTACTTTTGGAATGACCCTTGTATGACAAATTGCACTCTGGACGCCTATGCACAGTCATCATTCATTGTTGGCAAAAATGCGTTGCGAATCGTAGTAATTATGGAGAAAAATAAATTCTGTGCCATAAAAGGTCGATTATTTTAATGGTACCATTCCCATCTTCGTAGCTCTTCAACTTTTTTGAGTTAAAAAATAAGAGGCTTTACTTTTGGAACCACTTTCGGATCTTTTGTGAGAAAGGAACTGTAAGAAACAAGAGGCCATTCCTTGCTAGATTTCGATTTTAAACCTTAATCAGCAAAGAGTTCATCAAATGTAGGTGATCCTTATTATATGTGTGTGTGCACGTGATGTACATAAAGTCTTTTCACAATTAAAAAGATTCATTACAAATCAGTAGCATATCTTAGCAGTTTTATTATTCATGTACGATGAATTAAGGCACAACGAATGTACAAAAAACACAACATTTGCTCCTGTTGATCTTCTATTCATGTGATATTGATGCACGACAGATTTAAAGGCAACAAATTCAGGCACGGCAAATTGCTCATGCTTTTTTTTAAATATTTTTACTAAAAATCTTTGTAAAAAGGAATCTTTTTTTTTGTTTTTTTTTGTTTTTTTCAGGCTTAAAAGAAGTCAAATATAAAAAGAAATGTTTATTTAGTTTTCTAAAATCGTCAATGTTTTTTTTTTTTTTTTATAGTAAATATTTACCCCCCCCCCCAAAAAAAAAATGGCGATTAAAAATAAATTTAGTAACAAATTAGGGAGTACAAAGGTATTTAATCATCTCATATTTCTTTATTTTCTTTATTTTTATCTTAAATTGTTTTAAATATCGGTTCTCTCTATCGCTCTAAACTTTTTCTCACACCCGAGTCTATTCTCTATCTTTACAAATCTACTATCAAACCATGTATGAATTGCTGTTGTCATATTTGGGCTGATGACTTTGTGTCCCATGTGAAGGTTTTTGATAAATTTTAGAAACATATCTGCAATTTGATTGCCCCCCCCCCCACACTTTCTTTTTCACTGCAACATCTCTCTCACAGGCGTGATGTTGCTAGTCTCAGTCTTTTTATGGCATGTGTTCCTTAGAATTGTCTGATCTATTCCCTGCTTCCTTTGTTCCAGCTCGTTTGACTCGTTAGTCGAGAGGTCTCCATCAATTTGCTGTTTTAATGTCTCATTGTAATACAGCTTCTTATTCTAGTAACTTTTTTCCAAGGACAGCAAGCTTGTCAAGCTCTTTTCCTGCTCACTGTTTTCCATTCTAGCTACAGCCTTGGTCTTCTCCAGACGAAGGTCAATAGGCATCTCCTATCTTTGCAACAATCGGCTTTCGTTCTTATTAACTTCCTATATAAAGTTGCTTTGTGACTTGTCTCGAGCAATTTCCATAAAAAATACTTTTATTCACCTCAAACAAGGCATAATACCACTTGGACGAAAGGGGGTTACTATTTAAAACCATGCCTACAGAGGCACTATGTAGAGAGTTGAGCAGCGAGATGTTTGTTTGTATTACATTAAAATCTGTCCATATTGATACAATCAGGGAAGCAAGAAAGAGTTAGAGAATTCCAAATCTCAGCCTGCCAGTCTGAAAAAAAAATACTTGTTTATTTTTTTACAAAGATTTTTAGTGGGGGAAAAAAAAAACAGCATGCCAGTCTGTCTAAATTAAAATCGGTTGCTTCTTTTTATTCGTGACATAAGAACCCCGGGTTGCACGAATGGCGTGGCTAAATATCACATGAATAGAGAACCAGCAGGAGTAGTTGTCGTACATTTGTCGGGCATAATTAGTAAAACCCAATATTTTAATCACATTTGTTTTATTATACCTAATGGCTTTCAAAGTTTGAAATTGTGTGTGTGTGTGTGTGTGTGTGTGTGTGTGTGTGTGTGTGTGCTTCCTCATCTTATTAATTAAAATAGGCATCTTTCTGAATGTACTCCTAAGAAATAACTATTCTTCAAAAGAAGGCAGGATGTGTATCACGGTTTATGCTAAAATCGGATACGCAGACTCAATAAAACTAGGAAAACAAAGTCTGGAAGAAATGCGCAATTGTGTCTGTCAATTTTGTGCATGACGTAAGAAATTGAAGGAGACAGGGAAAAAGTTTCTCTTACTCAATCGATGTTTACCTCGTTGTTCTTGCTTGCCTAGTTCTATCTTATCTACCACTGTCTTATGTCATGCACGAATTGACAGACGTGACGGTGGATCGCTTCCAAACTTTGTTTTTTTAGTTTTGTTGAGTGTGCACAGCCAACATTTTTTTTAAATGGAATTCGCTTCCTGACAAGGCAGAAAGCCACTTGATGTAAGGAGCTAAAACAGTCACTTAAAGTTAAAAAAAAAAAAAAAACAAATAAAAAAACTAACTGCTATTTTACTTACCCCCTCTTTTCCGGGAGGTTTCGCACAAGGTCATGTGTGGGTTTGCTGGAAGTGTTTCTGTGGAATGAACTGGATTCGAACTTGGCTTAACCAGGTTTACAGACCAAGTTCTTAATCACTTTGCCACCGTCACCACAAAAAAAAACTCAATGTTATATGAATAGATTCCAATTCCGAAAGCAGCAATTTCACTCTCTTTGTTAGAAACATCGCTCATGGAATGTGAGGACTAAAGGATAAAATAAAGGAAGAGAAAATAAACCCAACATTCACTTTCTATTCTCCAAGAAACCATGATGCATATTCTATCTTCTCTTGAGCTATAAAACAACTTGGTGTTATTATTGTTATCAGCGTGAGCAGGTCTTTTCATGCTAGTCGAAAATACGTCTTCGACAATCAGCCTGACGGTGGCTTTGTTGCTGTCGAGCTGTGGTATAGTTCTATTATGTCCTAGGAGGTCTATCTTCCCAGGCTTTATCTTCTCCCTGAAAAGGGGTTAGTTTATTGTTGTCTGTGACACCCCTACAGGAAAATGTCCGACAGGGCTGCTCGTGCATTTTTTGTAGGCCAAAGCGCGCTTACTCCAGTGCATTTGCTTTTAAAAGCTGCACCTGACTTTTTGTCAGACCTCCCCTGAAGCGGAGGTAAATATACTCTTGAGGAGTAGCCATTTCTTAGAGGTCAATTGAAAAACTTGGAATACTATCGACTACATTACAACAATTTTGATAAAGAAATATCTTATCAGTTGCCTTTACAATACAATTTTGAATTATAAAGAGACTTTATAGACGCCATCTATATATACTAGTATCGCTATCCAGTGTTGCTTGGGAGTGGTCTATATATCTTAGAAGACGAAAGCAAAATGTATAGCTTCTAAATTTGTTATTTTAAATAGTTCACAATACTATTTTAAACTCTTAAAATTATAAAAATTTCACTCGAGGAAAGTTTTGTTCTATTTTGGTATAGGGCTTTGTTTTCAATTTTGAAAATGCATCAACATGGGCAAAACAAAAATACAATATTTTGGCTAAAATGCTTCGAAATAAATAAAACGCGTAATTATATAGCTAAAATGTTTCAAAATAGACAAAGAGGGCAATTATTTGGTTAAATGCTTCAAAATAGGCAAAATGGGCAATTATTTGACTAAAATGTTTCAAAATAGACAAAATGGGCAATTATTTGACTAAAATGTTTCAAAATAGACAAAATGGGCAATTATTTGACTAAAATGTTTCAAAATAGACAAAATGGGCAATTATTTGACTAAAATGTTTCAAAATAGACAAAATGGGCAATTATTTGACTAAAATGTTTCAAAATAGACAAAATGGGCAATTATTTGACTAAAATGTTTCAAAATAGACAAAATGGGCAATTATTTGACTAAAATGCTTCAAAATAGACAAAATGGGCAATTATTTGACTAAAATGTTTCAAAATAGACAAAATGGGCAATTATTTGACTAAAATGTTTCAAAATAGACAAAATGGGCAATTATTTGACTAAAATGTTTAAAAATAGACAAAATGGGCAATTATTTGACTAAAATGCTTCAAAATAGACAAAATGGGCGATTATTTGGCTAAAATATGTTAAAATGGACAAAGAGGTCAATTGCTTTGTTATTTCCTTTTTATTTTTTATTGTATTCCCTTTGTATTTCCGTTGTATTCCTATGGGAAGCTTTTAGAGTGATCTCCCTTGAAAGGCTGTTATTGTTGATCAAAAATGAAGATGGCGATTTAGATAAATGGACTGGGTTTATATTACTAACAAACTAGCGTTAGTAGCAGAAGCTGCTTTTTTTTTTTTCCGTGTGATAAGAAATTATTCTTATTCAACAAACGTTGAAATATATTTAAAAGTGCCTTCTTTTACACAACACAATTGAACAATTATATGCTAAGTGGAAGCAAAATATATACATATGGTCTGTATTCATAGATTTACCTAAAAAAGAAACACCAGCAGTATTTTTGTCACTATCTTAATATGGCCATGTTTTCAACATTTGCTGACAACAGATACTCCTGAAACAAATGGATTGAATGTATTTAGATGAAATTTGTTTATGATGCGAAAACACTAGGGCATATGTCATTCAAGGAACTTTATTCCTACAACCGGACAGCCGAACTTATAAGTGACTTCTTTGTTTTTTTGTATTTATTTGCTTCCCCACCAAAGCAAATTAGGCACAAGGCCGTTTTTAATGGGGGATAAAAACCAGCTCCCATAAAAGTAGGCAAAAAGGGGGCACTCTGGTTGACAAAAATAATAATTGTTCCAGTATAGAGGGTTTTCCCTCCATTGACTGGTACAAATTATCTTAAGAGCAGCATCTGCAGAACAGATACTACGCTTTGAAGTATTCCTTTGCTCCCCCACTGGGCAAATTAGGCACAAGGCCGATTTTTAAAGTGAGGAGTGAATGGGAAATGGGGACCAACTCCCCGGGGAGTAGGGGAGCTAGATAGTGACAATTGGTATGAAGGGTTTCCCCTACATTGACCAAGGTCTTATATGTGGGGTCGCCCCCACATAGGGCCTTTGCTTGCAGTATCTGCCGGAACAGATAGTATTTATTTGCTCCCCCACCGAGCAAATTAGGCACAAGGCCAATTTTTAATGTGAGGAGTGAAGGGAGGGGGAAGGGAAAAAGGGGACCAGCTCCCGAGAGGTGGGAAATGGGAGCTGGTTAAAGGTCAGGTATGTGGGGTTGCCCCCACATCTGGTATTTGCTTGCAGTATCTGCCGGAACAGATGGTATTTATTTGCTCCCCCACCGAGCAAATTAGGCACAAGGCCGATTTTTAAAATGAGGAGTGAAGGGGAAATGGGGACCAACTCTCCGGGGAGTAGGGGAGCTGGATAGTGACAATTGGTATGAAAGGTTGCCCCTACATTGACCAAGGTCTTATATGTGGGGTCGCCCCCACATATGGTCTTTGCTTGCAGTATCTGTCGGAACAGATAGTATTTATTTGCTCCCCCACCGAGCAAATTAGGCACAAGGCCAATTTTTAATGTGAGGAGTGAAGGGAGGGGGAAGGGAAAAAGGGGACCAGCTCCCGAGAGGTGGGAAATGGGAGCTGGTTAAAGGTCAGGCATGTGGGGTTGCCCCCACATCTGGTCTTTGCTAGTCATAGCTAGTCATAGCTTGCAGTATCTGCCGGAACAGATGGTATTTATTTGCTTCCCCACCGAGCAAATTAGGCACAAGGCCGATTTTTAATGTGAGGAGTGAAGGGAGGGGAAGGGAAAAAGGGGACCAGCTCCCGAGAGGTGGGAAATGGGAGCTGGTTAATTGTCAAGCATGTGGGGTTGCCCCCACATCTGGTCTTTGCTAGTCATAGCTAGTCATAGCTTGCAGCATCTGCCGGAACAGATACTACACTCAAGAAGTATTTATTTGCTTTCCCACTGAGCAAATTAGGCACAAGGCCGTTTTTTAATGTGGAGAGAGAGGGAGAGGGGAGGGAAAAGGGGAACAGCTCCCGATGGGTGGGAAATGGGAGCTAGATAGTGACAATGTGTATGAAGGGTTGCCCCTACATTGACCAAGGTCTTATATGTGGGGTCGCCCCCACATAGGGTCTTTGCTTGCAGTATCTGCCGGAACAGATGGTATTTATTTGCTCCCCCACCGAGCAAATTAGGCACAAGGCCAATTTTTAATGTGAGGAGTGAAGGGAGGGGGAAGGGAAAAAGGGGACCAGCTCCCGAGAGGTGGGAAATGGGAGCTGGTTAAAGGTCAGGCATGTGGGGTTGCCCCCACATCTGGTCTTTGCTAGTCATAGCTAGTCATAGCTTGCAGTATCTGCCGGAACAGATGGTATTTATTTGCTTCCCCACCGAGCAAATTAGGCACAAGGCCGATTTTTAATGTGAGGAGTGAAGGGAGGGGGAAGGGAAAAAGGGGACCAGCTCCCGAGAGGTGGGAAATGGGAGCTGGTTAAAGGTCAGGCATGTGGGGTTGCCCCCACATCTGGTCTTTGCTAGTCATAGCTTGCAGCATCTGCCGGGTCAGATACTACACTTTGATCCCGGCCCGAAGGCCGAGAACGAATTTTTTTGTCAGAAGGAGTTCGGGCCTTTTTTGTTCTGAATGCAGCAAATGCAACAGAAGAAAACTAAAATTTGCAAGAACCACATGTTCAAGCTTAACAGTCACAACCATGAGAGATACATTAAACAAAATGTGTTCTGATATTTCATTAAGAAAATATAAAACCGTGAAACGTGATAGATAGAGACGTAATTGGAAACAAAAACTTTACAGAAGAAATGAAACTAATTATAACTTCAGCTGTCTGTTTGTACGAATAAAATTCCTTGAATGACCATAGCCTTTTCGTCTAAACGCAGATTCCATAAACAAAGCTTCTTTCCCAAAACTGCCGGTCTGTGAAACACTGTACCACTGGCCTGCTTCTCAGTCGAATACAACTTGATAGCCTTCAAATCCAATGTAAACAAGTTTTTGTTGAGCCGTCCACATAAATAATCAAATTATACCCAATTTGCACCATTAACGATTACTACACACCACCTTACATTCATTAACCCTTATCCTCGAGTGACCTCTGGGCCTTGATAAATGGTGACTACTAAGTAAAAAAAAAAAGTCTTGCAGATAGATAATGCGTTTCTTTAAATTTAATCTGATTAAACATTTTACGTGAGATTGTATGACTTTCAATTCAATAGATTGAAACTGGGTTGGACTTTACTTTGATGTTTATATATTTTTCAGATGAGGATTGACCGATATTTTTGTATTATTTGGATCGTTTGGACTATCGTTCTTATCTTGCTTGTTTCCCCCCCACCCACAACGTTTCAGCCGATGTAATCTCCGACCATCTTCAAGTGCACTATTGTTCTCGTCGTGGTTGTTTTTTCCACAACGTTGTGGCCGATATCACCTCCGTTTTCCATCTTCAGGCGCATTCACACTGGATGCACCTAAAAACGGTCGAAGGTTACATCGGCCAAAATGTTGTGGAAAGAACGACCACGATAAGAATAATAGTCTGAATAATATAAAAAATAAACATTACTTTGTTTAATAATTTTAGGAGAAAATAATAATTCTTATAAGGAAAATAATGATTATTAAAAGGAAAATAATAATTATTATAAGGAAAAAATGTGTACACTATGAAATTTTATATCAGAAATTGCGAAAATTTGGAATCATTTTGCTAGAACGAGTTCAGACATGCTTTGTTCTAGGTGCATCAGAGGACAACGAAAAGTTAGTTAGAATTTAGTAACAAAATAGCAAAAATTTGCAAACTATTTAGTAGATTTTTTTCTAATGATATTTAGAATTTGAACTGCAAACTTTAACAACAATGTGGATGTGAAACATCGTTAAAATTGGAGGTGGGGGAGGATGAAAGAATTGTCTTTTAAAAATGCGTGATTTGGTAGCACTTCATGGGTTCAATTTTATCAAAGAAAGTATAAAAGCAAGGGAAATCTCTAAAAACTTAAAAAAATAATGAAAGACCAGAAATAACAAATAGAAATAAATATACGAATCAAAGGTCAGTTGTTACACAATGCAAATTCTAAACTAGACAAAGTCATGGCAGCTTAACAAAAAAAAAAAAAAAGAACTTAAATAAAAAAAAAAATTAATCCAGAAATGACAACACAGAAGTCAACAGAAATACATTCTGCTTATCTCCGATGTCTACTCTTTAGTTACTGTCAGACAATAACGTTTTCTATACAAACTTCTATAAGGCAGGATTGTGAATTCTGTGATAGAAGTGTTGATTGAATTTTAAAATAAAATACGTATAAGATACGTTTGAAAGCCAAATTACAACGCAATATTATTAAAAATAAACAAATATTTATTTTATTTGTTTAAAATCTTAAACAAATAAATATTAGTTTATTTTTCATAATATTGCGTTGTAATTTGGCTTTCAAACGTATCTCATGCATATCTTATTTTAAATTTCTATGAGTATTTTTATGGAAATCGCTTCATGAAGCCACTTTATTCAAGAATCTAAAAGAACTACTTCAATGTCAAAAACTAGCAAATGATAAGAGTTACGTGGATAGATTTCGACCCAAAAACCAGTAATTCTTCCCTCCTTTGTCAGAAACATTTCTCATGGAACATGAGGAATAAAGGAGAAAATAAAAGAAGCAGGAGTTATGATGCTGCAGAAAATAAACCTAAAGTCCTCTACAATCTTTTCCTGAACTACAATATATCTAATTAATCTTTATTAGTAATCTTATATATAAAACTCACTATGTGTGTGTATGTGTCAGTTTCCATTTTTTTTCAAAGTGCATCTCCTCCAAGATGCAAGACCACAGAGCAGTACGAGGATGGTAGAACGAGTGCATAAGCATTTTTTGAGGACATTTCTTTTATGGGTTTTTGAGCGAGTAAAAACAGTTGCTAAGGGGCCAAAATTTAAAAAAATGGTACTTGGTAGACTTAAAGTGCTCTTGTATGCATGCACAAATATACATTTATACGTTAAAGTCTGTTCATTTTTCATTACTTATTATCTCTCTGACGATAGCTCAAACAGTAACAAGTAAGGCTTGAGCAATTATATGTTTTCATTTCAATTCTAGCAGATGACACCTAAGTTCTACTTTTTTTACTTTTGAAATCACTGCTATGTATTGGGTGCAATCTAATCTTATATATAAAATTCACTATTCTATCTGTCTATCTCCATTTTGTTTTTCAAAGTGCAACTCCTCTAAGATACAAAGTTGCAGAGCAGTGCAAGGCAGGTCAAATGATTGCATTTTTTATGAACCGTTGCCTTCTTATATATAAAAGTGGTCTTACTTGTCTATCTGTGTGAGGAACAGTCTACACATACATTTGTATGCTAAAGTCGGTTCATTTTCAACTATTTTTTATTCGTCTGACGATAATTCAAATGCAGGGCTCTATGTTTTGGTTTGATTCTAGCTGATGGCATCAGGCCTAATTTTTTTTTTTTACTTTTAAAATCACTACTATATATTGGGTGTAATATAATTATCCATATAGAATTGACTCTATAATAATAAATACGAAATCTGCATAAATTAAAATATCATATTTTAGTGTATTTTATAACTGGACAATGTCGGGCGCCCACCTAGCATCCTGTAACATCGAAAAGATCTTGAAAGTTTCCATGTACTAAAACCAATATGCAAATTAGCCGTACTGTTATAGAAAACGAATAGTTTTCCATGCAAACATTAAAAATAATTCTGTGCAAAACATCCTCTAATCAGACTCCAGAAGTCCAGATATTTGAATCTATTTTTATCATTTGCAACCAATCAGAATCCAAAAGTCAGTGATATTTGAATCTATTTTTATCATTTGCAACCAATCAGAATCCAGAAGTCAGTCATATTTAAATCTATTTTTATCATTTTCAACCAATCAGAATCCAAAAGTCAGTGATATTGGAATCTATTTTTATCATTTACAACCAATCACATTTTTTTTATTTTAAGTAAGTTTTCTCACTTTAATTTAATAGTCTTAGAAGCCTGAAAAAAAAAAAAAATAAAATCTAAAAAAGTCAAACTTCATTCTGATTTAATCGGCTTTTGTGATGGGCTGCTAAAGCATATCACGTCTTAACGGATTTTATCTCGGTTCTTCTTTTTGCTTCAGTCTTTATAATCTATTTTAAACTAAAAACAATAACCTTTTTCTGCCCCTCTTTTACAGAGTAGGATATTCGTATTACACACACACCCATAATGACGCCATCATTCCAGTAATTATAGGAGCAACAGACTCATGAAAAAGGATTTCAAAAATTACCTGGCAAATATACGCGGTGAACCAAGTGCAAGAGAGATTCAAACAATTGCACTTAAAGGACAGTTAAATTCTTAAGACGATCTCTCGACTGGAATATATGAGATAGCGGGTGAATATCTGGTATCCAGCAGGATGCCTATTCCCAGTTTGAATAAAGTAATAAGAAAATTGAAAAAAAAACGAGAGAAACGTGTCTCTCTTCTTTTATAGGCATGCAAAACACGCAAGAGAGATGCTTAAATGGGCGTCTTTATTGAAAATCGATGACCATTAACTAACACGCAAGAAATAATTTTTATTTTGCCATACAACTAAAAAAAAAAAAAAAATGTAATTTGTTTTTTTGTCTTCTGTTCAAACATTTCATTCTCACCATCAGTTTGTTAAACCCAATTTCTGTTTCGGAATGTTTGAAATGTGGATAATTTGGATTATTTGAATTTGTTGTTGTCTTTTTACTACTATCCTTCTCTTGATTGTGGGGAGTGACGGTGGCCACGTGGTTAACGACACTGGGTGCCCTAAGTTCGAATCCAGTTCGTTCCACAAAAATCACTTTCACAAAGAAAACAATGTTAAAGAGTTATTTGAGAAAAACAATCCCCACACCATACTCTCATATCTTAAAAAAATTGACCTTTATAAAAAAAATTAAAAAGAACCCTTTATACAACGGTCCTGGATATGACCTAAAACTATATCCGATGGTGAGGCCCCACCTTGCGGGCCTTGGGGAGTGTGAAGCCACCCTTTAATTGCCATCGCTCCCAGGTCCACTCTGACCCGGAGTGGTAGTACCTGTTAGGGTCCCAACTATGATATAAATAGAATCCGACTTAAAAAATAAATATACTCCATTAAAAATCGTTCCTCAAAACAACTAGATTCGGCATTAAATGACCTGAAAAAGGTTGATATGCCGTAAAACAAAAACAACCAACCAACTTTCACATAGGATGTTGGCAACCTTCCCCATAAGTATCTGATTTCTTTCTAGAAAGAATTCTGACCAGAAAAATATCGGGGAAACCAATGCCACCAATAGAATCTTCAGATTCATACGATATGATGATCTTAATTGTTATGTTCACGTTTCGGTCAATCCTTCACCTTCTTCAGGAGTGTGTTTTTGAAATAGGAAACGTTCTAGTCGAATTGAAAAAAATCTTTATGCAAACTAAGGTAACATAGACATATGGTCTTAATAGTTAATAACGTTGATCTACAATTACAAGGTCAGTTCCAAAAGTAATGTGTCCTATTTTTATTCCACCTGAATGGATCAGAGTGGATTGCAAATTTCATTGTTATGATAAGTGAACTTATAAACTCATGACCTGAAAGTTTCATCTTTTTGTTGTGAGACCCCTAAGAAAGCAAATCCTATCATGGACGCGCGTCAGAAGCAGAGATACATCATTGAATTCCAGGCAAAAGTGCATTAGCAATGGTGGTGCCTATGTAGAAAAATAAATTCTGGAGCAAAAAAGTCACTCGTTTTCATGGTGCAATTTCCGTCTTCATAGCTCTTTAACTTTTTGAGTTTAAAAACATATATAGTCTTTTACTGTTGAAACGACCCTTGTATGATAAATGCTTTGGACGGCCATACACAGCTACCGTTTATCGCTATCAAAAGTGTAGTGAGAATGGTGGTGACTATGTAAAAAAATAAATTTTGGAGCATAAAAGGTTGCTTGCTTTAATGGTACCACTCCTGTCTCCGTAGCTTTTCAATTTTTTAGTTAAAAAAAGATAGGAGGCTTTACTTTTGGAACGATCCTGGTAGTTCTAAGTGATAATTTTCTGCATTTAAGGGTTCAATCCTTACTATAATAACTTAGAATGATATAGAAGATGAACACTATTTATGTCTGATGGAATAAGGATAATCTACCTTCATGGTTTAAATACAAGTTCAGGTCGAAGTTTTCAGGTCATGAATTTATAAGTTCAGTGAACTTGATATAAAGATTCCTAAGTTTGAAAAAAAAAATCACCTGAAGAAGGTCGGAGGTTATATCGGCCGAAGCCAAGAACTATAATCAAAATAATAAACACTTAATTTTTGTAAATAGTTTTAGTCTTTGATTTCGTTACATTTGGATTCTTCTACTGTTCTCATCTTGAGTGTTATTTTCACAATGTTTCGGTCGATGTAACCTCCGACCTTCTTCGGGTGTATCTTGTTGAACTCTGGAATCTTTCTATTGAACTTGGGAATCTGTATGGAATTTTTGAATGGAACCATTTATTTAATCCACAGGGTTAGCATGCTATGCGTTCTTTTAACCTTGATTGGGTAGAATGTGCAATTGTATTTTTAGCGTCGCCCGGACATGATTATTGAACATTCAACCTCCAGAAGAACGTAACTTTACAACTGAATTATACCAAGTACTTTATCCACTACGCCACGGTTCCTTGCAGAAAATTATCCTTTGCTTTTTTCTTTCATGAATTAGGTTATTATCCTTTCATTTGTTTCCTTTATTTTTAAATATGTACTCCTCCCCTATCCGGCAGAAAAAGGGTGGTACTCCTGATTCCCCTAAACAGTAAGGAGGGAATTTCTTCAGATTAGTCATTTTCATTTTCTATCTTCCTTCTTGAAAACATCAGTCATCCAACGAAGGTCATACAAAAGTTGGTCACGTATTGATTTCAAAGCAAGAAAAAACGTGTATGAATGGTAAAGCTTTTATTTATGCTATTTCAGTATGAAAATTGTGTTGAATACAAGAGACATAAGCCAACCCCTATATTTTAGGTTGGTAAAATGGGCAAAGATCCAAACTCTCTCTCTCTCTCTCTCTCTCTCTCTCTCTCTCTCTCTCTCTCTCTCTCTCTCTCTCAGCCAATTAAAACTTTCTATCGACAGTAGGATTTTTTTATTGTTTCTTTTTTTCAAGTATCTATTACGTTAGATGTAAATTCCGAATATTTTTAGCTTTTAAGTCATTATAAATTCTCATTTTATTTGTAGACAAAATCTCTATCTCTCTCTACTGTTATGTAAAAGGAACTTTATGTGTGCGCGTGTGTGAGTTCGTTCTCTATGGATTCGGAAAAAGCTGAGCCAATCAATATTCTTGAAATTTAACACGAAAGTATTGGATCTGTCTGGGAGTGTTCTTACGTAGGTTTTATGTTGGAATGCGTCTGATGAGTATCGATAATCAAAAAAAAAATTCATTAAAGAAGGAAGTCTGATTTTGACCGCACAACCTAACATCACAAGTGCATTGGAAGAAGTTTTATCACCGCACAAGCTGAAAGGTCCAGCCTATAAAACCAACTATAGATTCTTTTATAAGACAGGGGCGCGTTCGAAATGAAGGTTTCTTTTTATAGTACAATTGAACCATGATACTTTACTGTTGTACGTTTAACATTAATTCAATGATTATGTAAAAAATAAAGTAATAAAATCAATAGTTGCTTCTTTGATAAAACAGGGGCGCCTTTAAATTGAATGTTACTGTTTAGAGCAATGGTTCTCAACCTTTTTTTAATGATGACTTTCTTTTCTTTTTAATGTATTTTGGTGAACCCTTATAGCTTATTTTATTTTTCAGTAATGTAAAGAAAACCAAAGAACATATATCAACAGTTTATCTTGAAGGAAGACTGAACCGATATTAACGTTACATGTCTCATGGGGGTCCACATGGAGCCCGGTTGAGAACCATTGGTTTGGAGCACAATTGAGCTATGATACTTGACTTTTGCATTTTAAACTTTAATTCAAGCGATTATTTACAGATAAATTTATAAATACATTATTAGAATAATTTTTATCGAACACACACAAAAACACACACACGAACACACTCACGAACACACAAACACACACACGAATACACAAACACACATACACACACGAATAAACACACACACACAAACAAACATGAACACACACACACGAACACACAAACACACATACACACACACGAACACAAAAACACGCACAAACATACAAACATACATGCACACATACACACACACACAAACACACAAACGCACACACACAAACACAAACGCACACACACAAACACAAACGCACACACACACACACATACACACAAACACACAAACATGAACACACAAACACAAACGCACACACACAAACACAAACGAACACACAAACACACATACACACAAACACACAAACATGAACACACAAACACACACATACACGAACACAAAAACACACACACAAACATACATACACAAACATACAAACGCACACACACAAACACAAACGCACACACACAAACACAAACGCACACACACAAACACAAAATGAGTTGTTCCTATTTGCTTGTCTCTCAGAATTAGACACAGGAACAACAGAAAGAGGCACTTGGGACAAATTGTAACATTATCTTAGTCTGAAAGGAGTTCTCTTTCATTGACCGAGGACAGGAAAGATGAAGTGTAGTACGAGAACAGATGCTACACTTTATTCCTAGACACTGAAGGAGTAATAGAATGTAATCACCGATAAAGATGTTTATCGGATTAAAAACAAGTTTCAAAAATTCGCGAAATCAAAAGAGATTAATCCGTTCTGAGATAATCTTTTCTGAGTAGAATTAATACCAAACTGTAATTATTTTCTTTTGTGAAATTTTTTATTCGCTTTTATTTTATTTCTCTTTGAGAAATTTAATTTTGGTTCATTTTCTCCTTTGTTCGTTTTTTTTTATTTGTGTTGTACATCGAAATAAAAAAAAAAAGAGAAACATTTGTCTGATTAGTTGCATTCTTTGTGCCGCATGTTTTATAAATACATCGAAAAGTGGCAAGATTGATTTTGAAATGACAAAATCTTTTTCTTAATATTTTGTAATCTGTTCAATGATTATGAATATTGATGAGTTCAAATGATGGGGTTTTGCAATTTCAAACTGACAGAAACATGGACGACAGCAAATCGCTACTCATAGCGAAAGGTTTTCAGAGTTTTTTTAATATTCTTTTTCACCCAAAACAAGGTATATTGCCATTTGAAATGTCAGGAGCTACTATTTGAGAACGTGTTTAACAGGGCACTCTGGGAGTTGAGCAGCGAGATGTCTGTTCATATTACATTTAATCTTCTTCCAGCCATGGAAGTAGGAAACAGTGAGGGAATTCCAAAGTTTAATAGCCCAACAGAAGTAACCATTAGAGTAGAATGTGCTCTGGCATCTCAACTGTGAAGGAGTGGGATTTTGCTGCCCGTCGTGTTAATCAGGAGTAAGTACGCAGAGGGGGCACAAGTGCTACGAGTTCATCAGAGCACAGTCAATTAAAGTACTTGTAAAACAGGTACACGGATGCAGCATTGCAGTGATGGGATAGAGGTTGAAGCTTGTGCTGTAGCATGGGACCTGTTAGGTTGGGGACTCTTTTTTTTGTACTCTGTCCAACAGTAAGCGACTAGTGGTAAATGCATTAGTTTAGATGTGGCAACAGTGCCCATACATGGGCTGAATTGTACTTTTGTAGAATATAGGATGCTTTCTGGTATGAGCACGGTAGAGGAAGCCCATCTTCTTGCGATAGTTTTAATGATTTAGAACATGTTTGTACATACTAGTCATGAAACGATTCCACATTAAATTGCTGATTCCGATACAATTTCCGATTCTGATTCTTTATAAATCTCTAAATATCTAACTATAAAGTTGTTATTTTGTCACGATTACGTAAAAATACGTTAAATGTGCAAATATGTTCTCAAATGTAAAAGAAAACACTTGTAAAGGAATGATCTAAAGATTCTAGTTTTACTGATAAAATCAATAAATATTTATTATATCATTTTTAATAAGAGCAGTGGAAAATTTTGTCTTAAACAAAATCAAATAAAAGAAACAATTGAAAAAATCGTTTTTTTTTAAATAGGCACAACTTTTTCTAATTCAGATACCGATTCCAATACCCTTAAAGGTTCTGATTTGTATGATTCCCTATTCTGATTCCGATTAATCATCCCAACATTAGTACATATCACAAATTATTCCAATGATGAGGCCCTAATTTGCGGATGTTCTTTTTTTTATATGTAATCACTTCTAACTTGGCAGTGCTCACAAATCGTTTCTGACCCAGAATTGTAGTATCTATTTTGGTCTCAACTATGTTTACACTAGAATCTGTCTAGAGTATGAAATGCCATTTCATCTCATAATGAGGTTTCAGCTTTAGAGCTTTGATTAGTATGGAGTTATAGGTAATTTTTGTATTTTTTTTTTACTAGGGTATCAGCATTTATCAAAGTCCAAAGGCCAGTCGAGTATAAGGGTTAAAAAGTCTTAGGTGAGACAACATCGTGATGATTGATAATGATGGTGGTGATTAGGCAGAATTTGAATGTTTAAGACAGCGGCTCAACAAGAATTTCTTTACATTGGACCTGAAAACTATCATATTGTAGTCAGCCGCAAAGCAGCCTCGCAGTATTGTGTTCGACAGATAAGTAGTTCTAGGGAAGAAACTTCGTTCATGCAAGTTTTATTTAGTTTTAGATCGAAAGGGAAACTATTGTGAATGTGAATGTTTTACAGTGGGGACCACAGTTTAAAGCTATGTAAAACACATGTCATGGAAATAATAATAAAGATTAGCAACGTTTCGTTTCTTAATTTTTTAGATGAGGATTGGTTATTTGTATTATTTGGATTCTTTGGACTACTGTTCTCATCCTGAGTCTTATTTTTGTCGTTTTTGTCGGTGTAACTTCTGACGTTCTTCAGGTGTATTTTGTTGAACTCGGCAATGGTTCTGTCAAACTCGGTAATTTGAACAGAAATTGGAATTGAACCCTGTACTTATTTCACAGGGGTAGCATGCTCTTGTTCCATCAGTCATGACTAGATAGAGGTCCTTGCAGACCCGTGGCACAGTGGGTAAAGTACTTGGAAAAATCAATTGTAAAAGTGATATTCTGCTGAAGGTTGAAGGTTCAATTCTCATTGTGGGCGACCAAAAACTACAATTGTAAATTACTTAGGACCTCTATTCAGTCATGGCTGACGGAACAAGAGCATGCTATCCACATAAAGTAAATAAAGGGTTCTGTTCGAAATCCTGTCCAAATTCACAAGTTAAAAAGAAACATTCTTGAGTTTGACAAGATACGCCTGAAGAAGGTCGGAGGTTACATCGACTGAAATGTTGTGAAAATGGCACTCAAGATAAGAATAGTAGTCCGAAGAATCTAAAAATTATTAACAATGTTTCTTCTGTGAAAAAGGGTAGTAAGGAGGAGAAAAGAGCATTGCCCACTAGATTTCGAAAACGGTTTTATACTCCTGTGCTTTCTGATCAACCGCACCTCCATATGTGGCAAAATACCTGAAACCTCTGACATATTTGGATCTTATGCAGATAGAGGATTGCAGCAGAAGTGAGATACCCGCTGGAGCAGTAGAATGATTAAACCATTGTTCAAGCAAACTTGACAATAGGCTTGATGTAAGACTTCTATTTCCAGCCTGGAATAAACGCCAGTCCCAGAAGCTTGTCAAGACAGGGGTTTATTCAAGACATGAGCCATTTATTTCAATTGGGCCAAGTGGGGATCAGAGCATTGGTGGTGAAAAGAAAGAAGTTTGGTGCTAGTCATAGCAGAATGTTAAAACCAGCTAACAATAACCGTTGCACAAAATGAAAAACAAAACTTTTTTTTTTATAAGAACAACAAAGAGTTTATTCAATTACCAACACTGTTTAGTATAGGTGGAAGAAAGTTGGGCAGTGTCCAAGTGAAGTTAGGAAGTTCTTTGGGCTACCAAAAATCTGTGAGCAGTTATTCTCGGGTGAATCGGCAATCTCTGGTGACCGACCATGATTCCCAAAAGAGCTGAAGTAGTTCTTCAGAGCACAGATAAAATCAATTAACTCTGCAAGCTGATGTGATATATAACATAATCACGTTGATATATCAGTTCCTGTTACATTACTGAAGTTAAGCAACGTTGAGCCTGGTCAATACCAATGGGTGATTAATTTGGGAATACTAGGCACTGTATGTAGGGGGACATCAACACCTCCCTGCAAGAGTTGCAAAAACCTAACGTTCAACTGACAAATATATTATGCCATAATCACGTTGACACACCAATTCTTGTTAAATCACTGAGTGTTCTAAGGGTAGGGTTTTTTGCTGAAAAGTTTGAAACCCTGGTTTAAAGGAAGTTCAAATTTTTACTTTACTGAATTTAGGAGCAGACAGATAAAGTGTGGACCAGTTGCATATCAGGAGACATCATGCCAAAATCATGCCAAAATCATGCTAGGTTCCACACACAATAGATAACAGATCGAGATCATGGCTTTAGTTCCATTCACATCATGTGATGTTAACTTCCTGGCCAGCCTCTTTAACCTGCTGATTTTACTCTCACTCTTTACTAACTACTTGAATACTGACTATTTCGAGCATCCCCCTCTCTCCTCATAGATTGTCTTACTCAACCAATTAGAGTCTTTACACTCTTTCCACATTCTTTTATCCCTATATATATATATATATATATATATATATATATATATAGGAAGTCTCAAAATAAAGACGAAACATTGATGAACACATAATACGGTTTGTTGCTTTTTATTTCTCTCTCTCTCTCTCTCTCTCTCTCTCTCTATATATATATATATATATATATATATATATATATATATAATAAAAGAGGCACAGTTTTATCCCCTCTGGACCAAAATACCGTAGGTTTACAACAACAGATGGCACATAAAAATTTATTGTTTTTACTCTATTAGCCATTACCTTATTTAATTATAGAACGGCATTTTAGACAGATGAATTCGTATTATAAAAACATTACATTTATTCCTAGGAGCGACATCATCATCATGGTCATAGCCTACAGAGGAAGTAGTTGCAATTTCATCCCCTAATCCATAAGTTCTTATACAACCTCATCCTTCACCGTGTTAATTTATTCTAATTCTTACTTTCCTGTGCTTACGCCGACATTAACTGGCTACTGATTTGCTACACATCGCATCAACAGAAATAATGCTGCCTCCTTACACTCGCTTCCAATTGGCTGAAATATAAGCATTCCTATATTCTAGATTAACGGTATCAGCCTCAAAACCGAACGGTCACTTGCATTACACATGTCCGCTTCCGTTTACATACATACGAAAGAGAAACCCTCTGGTTTCTTACTTCGCATTACACACACCGACAATACAGTACACATGTATTTACACTTAAAAAATAAGTTGCAGTGTGTGTCTCATAAATAGGCCACATAAACTAATAGGTCACATAAACTTCCGCACGCTTGTGCTTGTACACACACACACACACACACACACACACACACACGTACAAGTGAGTTTGTTTTTGT
>NC_136503.1:14974487-15031987 GCF_053919585.1 Euprymna scolopes | reverse complement strand
TGAGCTGGTAAAATTATAGAGGAATAAAAGGCGAATCAAATTAGGTATAGTTTGGTTTAAAAGTTACATTCAATTTAGCTTAAATTTGCGTTTTTTGGTAAAATGACAAGTGCAGACATTTTTTTTTTAGCGCCACTATATATATATATATATGTGTGTGTGTGCGTGCGTAATTGCGTGCGTGCGTGTGAGTGTACATAATCTATTATTTATAATTAATAGTTCTCATATTGTGTTAAATTCTATACAAGGTCTGATGAGAACAGTATACCGAAGAACTCAAAATAATAAAAATAATCAATCCTCGTCTAAAAAATTCAGAAACGTAATGATATTGTTTAACTCAATTTACACATCCGGGATAAAGTCGTTAGCGATCAATTTTCTTTCTTATTTATTTATTTTTTTGCAAGCGGATCTCCTCTTCTTTCAGGGATTGTATTGTCCTGTCTGCACGATTAATGAGAGATTGATTAATTAGGAGATTTTATTTTCGTCTTAACTTGAATCTAGATAATCTGACAGGCCGGATAATTCTGGCTAATGCCGGATCATAGGTATATCCTACATTCTTAATGGAATCTGTCTACTTTTGTACTTTAGGCAACTTGGAAATTTTAGAAGTCAGCTTAATCATCATCACCATATGAATCTGAAGATTCTACTTTTGGCATTGGTTTCCCCGATATATTTCTAGCTAAAATTATTTCTCGAAAGACATTGGCTACTTACATAAGGAACCCTCTGAAGGTTGCCAACATCCTTAGTGACAGTGATATTTTTTTGGAACGAACTCAATTCAAACTTGGGACACTGTGGTTGTAGATCCGTGTCGTTAACCACTAGAACACTGTTATATCCCAGTCAACTTTGTGTAGGTAAGTAAGGGAGAAAGATAGAAGTAGAAAGATTGTTTGTCTACTATATATATATATAGGAATGATTTGAAGGCATATCTTCACTGCGATTGCTGTTATTTTTGTTGCGTCTTTTTGTTTCTGATTTCCGGTTTGTTTTTCTTATCTACCAATTTTTCAAATTTAGTTTTTCATAATAAGTTTTACACTCTACTTAGTAGTGAGCACATTTGAAAAAATATTGATTTTAAGTTATTGTATAAAAATAAACTTTGTGCGTCTGTGAGTTCGTTCCCTATGGCCTCAAAAACGGCTGGGTCGATTTTTATGAAATTTCACAAGAAAGTAATTTATGTGCCTGGCAGTGTTCTTAAAGATGTTTTGTATCAGAATGTCTTCGATAAGTTTCGACAATCGATAATCAAAATAATTCAATGAAGGCAGGAACAGGCGATTTTGACTAAAGTTAACTCTTTACACAGCCTAATACCAAAAGTGCATTTGAGAAGTTTTATCACCACACAAGACGAAAACTGACATAAAATCAACAGTAGGTTCTTTGATATCACAGAGGCCCGTTTGAAATCAATGTTTCTGTTCCAAGCACAATGATACTTGACTTTCATTATAAACTTAAATTCAGGCCATTATTACGGCACAGCACTAAGGTCAAGCATATAAACTACACCTTAGGTTCTTTAATATGACAAGAGTGCATTCAAAATGAATGTTTCTGTTTCGAGCACAATTGAATTATGATACTTGACTTTTGCATTTTAAACTTTAATTTAAGTTATTATATACACAAATAATTTTATAAAATTAGCAGTAGGTTGTCTACAGTGCAATGTAGACTACAATGTATTGTGGATTATGTCATTGCAAAAGGCACGTCAGCTTCCTCCCGGTGCACCAGGATTTGATTGAAAAATGGGCGATTCACCGTTTCGATGACAATAAATATATGGGAGTATGAAACATTTGTTGATCATCATTCAATCCTGGGCAACGTCAGATCACCCCGCATATATATATATATATATATATATATATATATATATATATATATATATATATATATATATATATATATTAGTCCTCACGCAAAAGAGCAGGACACAAAATGTTTTAAATAATAATAATAATAATAATAATAGAATAACAATAAGAAAGACTTTCGCTGGTGAGGACTACTATTGACTGTAACCAGTTATACAGTCCTTTTGAAATTTCCATCTCTATTTTTCTCGTTATCTACTGAATATTTGTTAATGAAACCTATATGAAATATGTTCCTTATTAAATTTTAAAGATTTTCTATTCTGAAAGAAGTTTAAAAAAATTAACCCAAAAAAGTTATTTTTAAGTTTTTGTTAAAAAAATTCAGATTTTCTCATTATTCAGACCTGTATTACAAAGAGGGGGTTGCAAAAAATGAGTTGTGGTGTGAGGAAAAATACAAACTGAAACAGAGAGAATATTCAGACCTGTAATAATACAAAGAGGGGGTTGCAAAAATGAGTTGTGGTGTGAAGAGAAATACAAACTGAAATAGAAGGAGAGTTTTAAAATATAATCTTAAAAAGATAAGATACAAGTTAGAAAATCATTTCATCCAAGGCATAAAAATTGTTAAGCAAAATGTTTTTACTATAGGCTTTAAAAATAAAGGTACAAGATTCAATTTGAAATTTATTTATCTTCAAAGTGCACTTTTATAAATTTTACAAAGTAAGGTATAAAAATTTAATTTAAATTGAATAAAAAAATTACCTTGGATTTATTTTATGTAATATACATTTTGTTGCAATTTAAAAACATTATCTTTCATCTAGCAATTAATGATATAGATATAAAATTTTCAATGCTTTTTTTAAAGTGCAACAGAATGTACATTTTTATGCTGATAAAAAAAACAATATGTATAGGATTAGTTTTAATTTTATTCTTTTTTTTTTTTTTTTGGTGGGACAGTGTTGTTATGGCGAAGACGTTCCCTAAATTAGAACTTTTAATAAATAGCATGAACATGTTACTCGCCGTGTTGCCTAGAATATATATCCCGTAATTCATAATGATAAGTTTATTAGTTTAAGACTTAATATGCATATATATATATATATATATATTCACGCAAGTATGTGTACTAACTATGGTAAAAAATTTATGACATAATATACCACAAAATTTGATGCATACATATATATATATATATAATTTTATTCAATTTTCACCCCAACCAAGACACAGTGCCACTTTGAAGTAGAGGACTACTATCGGGGACATAAGTTGCAGGGATATTATGAGGGAGATGAGTAGTAAGATGTCTGTTCACATTACATTTGAACTTCTGCATATCAGTACAGTTGGGAAAGCAGAATCCCGGAAGGGAGTTCCAAAGTCTAGCAGTTCTGAGGAAGACTATTGGAATAGAATACTTTTTTACACCTAGGGATCTCTACTGTGAAGGGGTGGGATTTAGTTGCTTGTCGGGTTTGTCGAGAGTATTCATGTCGAGGGGGTACAAGTGCTTGTAGTTCGTCAGAGCATTCACTATTAAAGTACTTGCAGAACAGGCAGAGGGATGCAAAATTTCGTCGATGGGACAGAGGCTGAAGCCTAGATGACAGTTCAGGACCTATTAGGTTGGCGACTCTCTTTTGAACCCTGTCCAGGAGTGAAAGACTAGTAGCAGATGCACCAGCCCATACATGGGCAAATGGTGGCCTTATAGAGGTACAGGATACTTTCAGGCATAAGTAGTTTTCTAGCACAATAGAGGGAGCCCACCTTCATTGCAGCAGCCTTGGCAATCCTTTCAATGTATCTATTCCAGTTCATGTTCCCTGTAAATGTTAGGCCGTGGATTTTAAAGGAAGTACTTTCGGGTAATGTGTTCTTGGCCATTGCTATTGGTGGTAGAGAACGTTTCTTGTAATTATTGAAGGAAACCATCTTAGTCTTGGCAGCATTGAATGTAACTCTCCATTTTTGTCCCCATTTCCGTAGATATGTGTTCATTTGTTTTCCCCTCATGCCTGTTATAGAGAGTCGTGTCATCAGCAAATATACCCATCTCAGAAACAATTTTATCAGGGAGGTCATTTATGAATATCAGGAATAATAACGCTCCAAGGATAGATCACTGAGGTATTCCCGCATATATATACATATAAGCATACGTGCACGCACACACACATATACTTTTTTTTAATGATAAACAATCTGTCGAACAGTCAGTTGTATGCTCTTCTTAATTTCCATGCCAGACTTGGATAATTTATTAGGATGCTTTTGACTCTTCACCTGTTGAAAGATCAATCATTGTCAATAGTATTGTTACAATTTATAAGATCAGCTTCGATTAGACAACTTGCATTCCCTTCCGGATGAACCCCTGATTTGCTCTTCTCCTAAATATGCGATTTGACTGGCAAGAATTGGAGAATATTCACTACCATTTGTTCATGGTAGTTGTTTTTTTCTCCTGTAAATTCAGTAACAGTCTTTAGGTTGGCATCAGTAATTAATGCCACATATATATATATATATATATATATATATATATATATATATATATATATATATATACAAGCAGGGGGGGGCAGCTTTGCCCAATCATAAAATACGCTTAAATACGATATTTTAATTTGTCCAGATTTTACATATATTATTATAGAGTCGTGAATTCAAAAGTAAAAAATGGTATTTAGGTGCCATCAGCTAGAATCGAAACTGAAAGCAAAACTGTACCATTCAAAGCTGGTGACGTTACCACTGTACCAACGTAACATGCACATGAACTGATTTAAAATTAACTGAGATGAATGTACAAAATGTATAACAATTTTTTCTATTTTTACCCTTAAAAACTATTTTAACCAACTAAAGACCCATAAAAAATGGTCCATAAAAAATCCAATCGTTTGAGGCCCCTAGCGCCGCTCTGTGAGTTTTAGTTTCAGTCGAGATAGAGTTTGAAAATCTGGAGACAGACAGATAGGCATAATGCATTTCATATATGCGATTAGCGGAGGAAGGGGATTTACCCGGTCATAAAGTACGTTTTAATATATTTTAATTCGTCCAGATTTTATATATATTATTATTAAGCCGTGATTTCAGAAGTAAAAAAAAAAAAGTATGTGGGTGCCATCAGCTAGAATCGAAACTGAAAGAAAAATTGTAGCATTCAAAGCTGGTGACGTTACCACTGTACCAGCGTAACACACATGTGAACTGAGTAAAAATTAAAAATAAACTAAAATGAATGTACAAAATATATTACGATTTTCTCAATTTTGACCTATTTTTGACCCCCTTAAAAATTATTTTAACTGGCTAAAGACCCATAAAAGAACGGCCATAAAAGAATCATTTGAGGCCCCTAGCTCCACTCTACAAGTTTTAGTTTCGGAGGAGATAGAGAGTTTTAAAATATGTAGACAGATAGACAGGCGGACAGACAGACATATAGCCTTATATATATATATATATATATATATATATATATATATTTATATATATATTTAAATAAGGGAGTAGTCACCACATTATTTTATTATTCTGTGTCTTGGTTTTTCATTGAGAATTATGTTTGGATCATTGTAATAATGTTTTTAAGTCATTGAAATCGTTTTTACATGCGTTTCAGATGTTCTGTGAAGCGTCCTCTTCAGAAATTATTTTCAAATGTGTTGGAGATGTAAAAATGGCAATTTTCATAGTTCATTTGAAGTGTTTCCAAGGGGTGGAGGCTTGTAAGTGTTTATTATTCATTGGCATGTTCAATTTTTATTACTCTTTTATTGGCCGCTGACCTGGCTGTAGTCACTCTCTCTTTCTGCTAGTGTTTTTTTCTTTTCCTTTAGGGTGGGGTAGGGTGTGTGTTTGTGTGTGCGCGCGTGTGTGTACGTGTGTGTGTGTTTGCTTTTATTGGTTTGAGAATGTGTATACTGTTTTATAGTATTATGAGGTTATTTGCTTCCTTAGGAAGGTGACTGTGATCCGAGGTCGTTACTAATGTGTATGTGTGAGGAGGGGGGGCAGCGCTTCTGAAATAAGGGTAGGGGTGCTTTCATTCTATTTTGATATTTATTTTTTGGATTCTTGGATTTTAGTATTGTGATTCTTCGTTTTAGTCTTTTCGGGTATTCCTTATATTATGTTTGTTTAGAAAGAGGGGTGTATTTAAAATATGTATAGGGGATTTTTTTAATGTTTCTATTTATTTGTCTCCCCATGTGGGTATGGCCAGACCCAGGATCGGTTCCTAGTGTGGGGAAGATTTTGTTCCCCAGAGGGGGGGGCACTTGGAGGAGGTATAGGTATGGGAGGGGGATGATAGAAGGGATGATAGTTGTTTCAGTCATGAGGGGGTTCTTCTCCACTGACTGAGGAGGGAGCGAGGTGTTGGAACAGATATTATACTATGGTTCTAGGTGTTTCCTAGTGTTGTTGGTTTTGAGGTTAAGTAGGGTTGGTATTGTTCAGTGTGTTATATTAGAAATAGGGGTGTTATGTCTATGTGTGGTTGTATGCGCGCACGTGTGTGTGTTTTAATGTGTCGGTTCTGATTTATGTGTGGGTGTGTGTATGTGTATGGATGTGCATGCGAGTGTACCTTGCATTTCATGTTTTAGTGTGATGATATTAAGCTCTGTTCAGTTCAGGAGTGAATCTGGTGATGAAGTTTTTTTCCTGTGTAAGTAAATAATATATATATATTATATATTTTGTAATTCATATGCAAAACTAGGAAAACAAATGAGTATGATTGAAATATTTTATAGCTGTAAAAAAAGTTCCAAAAATAGGCTCTGGAAGATGGCTGATCCTCTTAATGTGTGACCTTAAGGGTAAATGTCACATAGCCCACTACATAATTTAGGTCATGACCTTTCCTACCAGCCTTCATTTGCTAAATCTCTATCAATAGTCACTGAGATTTGGAACATACCAACTTTTGGGGGAATTTTATATCTCTCTCTCTCTATATATATATATATGGATATATCTATACTTGTTATAGTTAAATTGAATATTTTGCGAAACTTACAATTGGGGGATGGGATTAATCTACTTTAATTTATGAGAAAAACTTTCAATAGATTTTTATGTGTTCCCTATAAAACCTACATGCAATATTCTCCGATATTATTAATTCGATTTTGAACAAATACTTAGTTTTCGCATTCAAAGTATACTCTACATCTAATGCATTTTCCTCAGCTCCCGGCGACTTTATTGGCCCCACACTTTCTAAAACGAGTCTATTTGAACTTGGGGAAATGAAAAAAGTCGTTGGTGAAAGTGTTTCTATCTCACCACCCTATACAGCGCCTAGTATTCTCAAATGATCACCCATTTGGTATTGGCCAGGCTCATCATTGCTTAACTCCAGTGATCTGGATAAACATTCAGAATTTATGTGGATGTAAGTATCTTCTACCTGTGCTTTTTACATGGCTTGTTGCACTTTGCTATTTTTTTCCAAATAAATTTGATTCTGAATTATTTGATAGCACCGTCAACTGGTAGCTCTTTCGCCCTTAGCACACATAGCACACCGTTCCAGTTCCTATATTAAGAGGATTTAAAGGCATAATTTTGTTCTGAAACTAAATACATTTGCGAATCAATGACTGAATGATTGATTGACCTGAATTTGCTGTCTGCTGATCCAATATTATTTGATATTAGCAACAAAATCATAAAACCTATTCAAGAATTACCGTATAATCAAATTCTCATCTCTCAAATAAAAATATGCATTGATGAATCATCAGTTTGAAATAGGAATTCCAATGATGCGAATAATTTGATAGGCTGTTTGGAAACCTCATGGATGGGTTCACAAATTTGGATCTATTTTACCATGTACCTTGTGATTGGTTTCTTCGGTTAAACCAATGCTTACCCGACCTTGAAATGCTTGTTTTCCTCAAACAAGAATGGATATTTTGAAGATGTGTTCGTTCAATCTGTACAAATTTTTAACTTGATAGCCCAACGGAAATGCTATTACAAAGTAAAGCATGACAAACTGACAAAAAGTTATTTCAACGTTCATTATGGCAGATTAATGAATTCGCTTAGGTTACTGAAATATTTAGCAGTTTATGTAAGCATCCGAATATTGCCGAAGTGTTTAGCTAATCAGCTGTCAGAGGATGACAGTTGCAATATATATGTAACATACCCTCATTTCCTCATGTTAAGAGTGGCTTTTTTTTTACAAAAGGGATTACCACATATCAAGGCCAAAAGACCATCTGAGGATAAGGGTTAATGTGTGTATTGTATTCATTGGGACAGTAATGTACCTATTTACTATGCCTCCCCACGGGACAGAGTTAGACACCAGGGTCGTTTTTTTACGTGGAGAAAAGGTACAAAAATAAAAATTGCCTCAGTCGTGAAAGATTTCTCCTCCACCGAAAGAGAACAAGAAATAGAAGTGCAGCATCTGAAGAACAGATGGTATTTATTTGCTCCCCCACTGAGCAAATTAGGCACAAGGCCGTTTTTAATGTGAGGTAAAAACCAGCTCCCCTAAAAGTAGGCAAAAAGGGGGCACTCTGGTTACCAAAAATAATAATTGTCCCAGTATAGAGGGTTTCCCCTCCATTGACTGGTACAAATTATCTTAAGTGCAGCATCTGCCGGAACAGATGGTATTTATTTGCTCCCCCACTGAGCAAATTAGGCACAAGGCCGTTTTTAATGTGAGGTAAAAACCAGCTCCCCTAAAAGTAGGCAAAAAGGGGGCACTCTGGTTACCAAAAATAATAATTGTCCCAGTATAGAGGGTTTCCCCTCCATTGACTGGTACAAATTATCTTAAGTGCAGCATCTGCCGGAACAGATACTACACTTTGATCTTGACCAAAAGGCCATCTGTTATTATTGGGACAGTAATGTAGTAATCGTTTATAGTGGAAATTTAGTATAATTAGATTATTTACGAGGACAATTCAATAAGAACTTGTTTACATTAGACTTGAAGATGGCAATATTGTAGTCAGCTGGAAAGCAAACAAATGGAACAGAGTTCCACAGATGCGCACTTCTAGGAGACAAGCTTTGTTGATGGAATCTACATTTAGGTTAAGGCACCAATAGAGAGTGGGGGAATTTATTGATAGTGTTTTTTTGTGAAAGATTGGCAAGGGGTACCATAGATTAGAGCTCAGTCGAATACTTTCCATGAATATAGCAGAGACATGCTTTGCCCGGTCGTAGAACACGCTTAAATATATTTTAATTCATGCAGATTTCATATTTATTATAACAGAACCAATTCTCTATTGAATATTATATTGTACCTAATATATAGTACTGATTTCAGAAGATTTAAAAAAAATGACTTTGATGCCATAAGTTAGAATCGAAACCAAAACATTTAGCACTCCAGTCATGTTTCCTATCGTTTGAGCTATCAACAGATAGATAGGGAATATTAAAAATTAAACTACTTTAAGCTGTAAATAAATTTGCGCATGCATAAAAGTAATAAAAATATGTCGGCAAGTTGAAATGAACATTTTGCATTTCAACTTGCCGACATATTTCTGTACGTGTTATTCATTCATCCAAACAAAGATTTTACTTGTTATAAACCATCCTTGGTGTATGATTTCTATTTCTTGTTAATTTCAATGTTATGCGACCAGTAGTTTAAGAGTTTATCGGTTAAATATTTTCACACAGATAGATATTTTATATATATTAGTTTAACACGTTACTGTTTTACCTATGAGTGGGGTCAAAGAGTGCACTCTTCGAAGTAATACTATGTGTGTGTGTGTAACGATATATTTGAATGAAAGAACATGGTTCGAAAAATATAAAACTTTAGTAACAAATAAATTCAGAAAATAATAAATTTAAAAGTTGAAACCAAATCCAATGATCTATAATATCAATCTATAAAAGTGAGAATGTGTGTGTGAGGACAATTGTCAACCTATATACTCAACGAATGTGATCTAAAGACTTGAAATTTGGTATATAGGGTAGTCAGACATGTGGAAAACTTTTTAATCGGTTTTTATCCAGAAAAATAGGACTTCTAAGGCGTCAAAATTGAAAAATTGGTACTCGAGGAGCATTGGATTTTTGTCAGTTTGTCAACTATTTCATGACTGCATATGCGTGAATCGTTCACATTATGTTCAGAATAAGTAGGTGTGAAAACACTTTTTAAATATCATGTCAAGCTAGCCTTATGGTTATCGTTCTTGACTCACTGTCTTTACGTTTTGGTTTCGATCTCAGCTCAAGTATTTTTTTTATTTACAAGAAGTAAACTGTTTAGAAAAGCGTAATAGCAACATGCACATGTCTCGATTTCTTTCAGTTTTAAAAGGAATTTAACGTTACATTTAATACCGGGCAAGGCCGGATGCATCTAGTATATCTATAAAAGTGAGAATGTATGTGTGTGAGGACGCTTCTCAACCTACATACTCGACGGATGTTGAAATTTGATTATTGGTCTTATTTAGATTCTTCAGACTACTGTTCTCATGTGGATTGTTATTTTTACAACATTTCGGTCGATGTAACCTCCGACTTTCTTCATGTGTATCTTGTCAGACTCGAGAATCTTTTTGTCGAACTTGAAAATTTTCACAGAATTTCGAACGGAACCCTTAATTCAATACACGGAGGTAGCATGCTTTCGTTCCATCAGCCATTCACAATTGTATTTTTGCGTTTCGCATGCACTGGGGATTGAACTTTCAACCTTTGACAACTGAATTCTGTCTTACTACTTTATCCGCTACACCACGGGTCCTTGTAGACAATTCTAGTACAAATTTTAGAAGCCTAATATTGTTTCTAGATGTACAATCTTACAACTTATCCAAATAATACGAATAATCAGTCTTCGTTTCATAAATTCAGAAACGTAGGGATTAAACATTCAAAGTATTAACAAGGTTATTGTTTGTTTGCAACACGATCTAGATAAATTTTATTAATGGATTATAGTGTAAGTCAAGAGACAATGGACAATAAAAAAATGAAATTCGCAAAAAAGATTACTGTTACATTGTAATACGATGAGACGACAGACGGATGATCTATTATAAATAACTGAAGATTTGAAACAATGGAAAAAATAAAAATTAAAAGAAATTGATTAGGAATTTCTCAATACAGTTTTCTATTAGAATTTCGATTATGACGTATATCAACAGACAATGGATTAACGTTATTACAAAATAATATTTTCATGTATTTCAAAGAATAATAATAAGCAACTATGAGTTAACCTTACGTAGTTGATATTTATTTTATACATAATTTCAAACCTATATTCCATCTGTAACGTTTTTCAAGCATTTAGCAGCAAAGTTAGTGAACCAAAAAATATACAAGTTCCGCTATATGCTATTTTATGCTTCAAAAATATGTTATTGCTATTTTACAACTATTTTCAATGCATATAACAGTGAGGATTTTATTATTATTATTTTTTATTTTTGGAATCCTATGGAGGCCTCATAATTTGTGCATTCATTCTTTTTGCGGATTGTACCCTCAACTCATTGGCCAACTCATCCTTCGGGCATCTTCAAGTGATTAACCGCAACAGGGTAGGAATGCTGACTCCCATAACTTATCCCCAATAATTACTGCTTTCTATAGTTGTTTTCTCACCACGTTTTCGCCAAACAATCCTCAGGTATGCTTGGGTAAAATTGAAACCGCTATCTTCAGACAGTGTCTAGGATTATAATCAGGATTCGGTTCTGGGGTTCGGGAAGGAGTGAGTCACTCTCTCGACAACAGCACGTTTCTGCCCTCTTCTTTTCCAATCGACCACACCTGGCCTCTCGTCACCAATGTCACACCGCACAATCCGAACGTCAGCAATACAAAATTCTTTTCAAGAGAAGATGTTCACGACTCTTTTCTCTCTGCTGCCCCAAGGAAATTTTCCCTGCTTTTATATCCTCCTATCTAGAAAAAAAAGGAAGAGACAGGAAAAAAAATAATAGCTTCTCCCATCATGCTCTGCCTTCCCAAAGATGCCCTTCGCGTATACAAATGCGCTGGCCATCCTTTCCTTCTTCTTTCCCAAAGAGCGATGTAGATACGCCCGGTACGTTTCTTTTTTTTCTTTCTTTTTTTCTTCTTTTCTAACCATATACCCCACACAGTGCTCACCTGGAACCGTAGAGACTGAACACCTTTTGGAGGCGTTCCTCACTGTCGCAGCTAATCACCCGAAGAAGGCCAGAAGTGAAACAATAACAACTCGGAAGATGAGGATAACAGTTAACAAAAAAAAATGAATGCACAAATTATGGAACCTCATCTCAAAGGATTTTAAAAAAAATACAAAAACAAAACTTTTTTTTCAATACATATAAAAGTGAGGAAGTTTGTTTATTTTTATACTTCTTTTTCCGTACAAAAATACAAATGATTCTTTAGGAATGAACAAGTGTTTTACAATGCTTAGAAGTTTCTCATTGGCGGAAAACTTCTTTGTTTCTTCTGGATATTTGCGATCGTTGTTTTTGCTTTTATGTTGCTACAATCTGATTTCGAGAACATCAAAAGAACCTGTATTCTGTTTCATTTTGTTCGTCTGTTAAACGCCATCTATTCGCCATATTGGATAAACATTAGACTTGGGTAAAAATATAAATCACACAACAGAATTCCAAAAGATAAAACAATAAAACTAAAATGATTCTGACTTGATTTTTATTTCATGCGTTTTCCTTTTCTAAGTAAAACTAATATTAATCTAGTTAAAATGAAAACCATCCATCTTCACTAAGATAGATAGAAAACAGTTTAGAATTATAACAAAGAAACTAGCTTCACCTCGCTTGACTCCAATTCTATCTATGCTCCAAAGAGCTTCATGACATGCTTGAGAACAAAATTCCACCAGTAACCACGATCTTTCAGCTATCGAAACCAGCATGTCAGTCTCAATCCTTATCTAAACGGCCCATCTCTTTGGTCGTGGACTTTTTGATTTTTCTTGAATTAAATGTGCTATCTTTATTTAACTTGGGGCTCTTATTTACTTGCTTCCCAGAACGGAAGAGTTTGACACAAGGTTAGTTTTTAGTTTAGTTCCCCAAATATGGCCACTCTAGATTGGTACAAAAATAAAAATTACCTCAGTCTACAATAATTTCTCCTTCACTTACCGAGGACAGGAAAGATGAATTGGCACTGTATGTTGTTCCTAGTTAAAATGCGAGGAAAGCTGGCATAGCTGGAGTCTGATAGCCGGAAAACATAGCCAAACTATGTTAATCCCTTTTTTACGAATAACGTTGACGAGTTTGTTAATAAAGTGTTTCTGATATTTGCATTTCTTAGTCTACCTCGCAAGTTTACTTTAAAAATAGTTTTTAAACATATCATTTTAAAGACATTGGGCTTCATCTCACGGTCTGGCAGTATAATCTATGTGTCACTTTCATATACGAGGTGCTTTCAATAAGTTTCCAGACTTTTTTGTACAGTCATTTAAAACTGACATAGACTCTTGAAAATTCAATATGTTATTGCTATACATTTCATGAGATGACTGACCAATTTTTAGGATTTCAGGTTCAAATAAACAGCTATAGCAGATATTGAAATACACATTACTAAAGCCTGATTATCACAGCTGGTGAATTTCAAAAATGCAATCTGGGCGCGAGGACACTTTAGAAGAACGATATGCAATAAAATTCTGTTTTAAACTTGGAAAAATGTCACAGAAATGTATGAAATGCTTCAGACTGCTTTTGGACCATGTTGCATGAATTGAGCATCAGTTTTGGAGTGGCATAGGAGATTCAAGGAAAGCAGGGGGTCTGTGATGGATGATGAGAAATGTGGGAGGAGTAAAGAAGTCAGAACACCAAAGTTGATTAACCAAATAAAGAATTTCATGGATAAGGACCATCGTGTGTCTGTGAAGATGATAAGTGCACAGTTTGATTAAGTCTGGAAACTGTACACATAATTATTTGTGTGGAACTGAAGATTCAGAAGATTTGTGCAACTGCACTAGTCCACAACTCCATGATTGTCACAGACTATTTGACCAAGATGAGCATCAAGACAGTTTCTCACCCTTCCTTTAGTTCAGACCTTGCTCCCTCTGACTTTTGGTTATTCCCTAAGCTCAAGGAGAACCTAAGAGGCTGTCGTTATGAGACAATTGAGGAGATAAAAGAGGTTGTGAGGAGGGTCTTTGAGACTCTTACACAAGAGAACTTCAATGGGGCCTTCCAGAAGTTGTTGGAACAGTAAAACAAGTGCGTTGAAGCAGGATTACTTCAGGGGATTACTTTGAAGGGATTAGAGTTTCATGTGTGTACTATCAATAAAATTGTCCATACAAAAATCTGGAAACTAATTGAAGACACTTCGTAAAAGAATAACAACTATTAATGTATTTAACTTGCAAACAATTCATGAACATCTTCATTATTAACACTCTGGTTGGAATATTTGTTGAGAAATGAGTCTTAGAGTAGTATGTGTGTGTATATATTAATATATTATATATACAGCATAATCATTTTAACACACTGGTTCTCATTAGGTCACCAAAGTTAAACAACATTGAGCCTGGCTAATACCAAGTGGATGACCATTTGGGAATTCTAGACACTGTATGTGCTCTCTTGGCATTGTTTCCTGCCGTCTTGAACATCTACTTGCCACTGGTATTTAACAACGCCAGCTCAGGAGAGGTGTGGTTAGAAATTGCAAAACTCTTGACACAAAAATTCCTCAAGCAGGCACCATTAGAGTAGATATCCATAGTCTGTCAATACTAAAGGAAGCTACAGTATTATATCTTCAGGATTCACTCCTAAACTAATAGATCGATCATTACGGATCTTGGAAGATCTATTAGGGCATAAGATGGGTAATATTGACTCTAGTTATCAGGTAAACAAGAAAGTTCTTGCAGCTTTGAACTTTTAAATTCAGATGAACATATCTCGACTCAAGCAAAAAATTATTGATCAAAATAAACACCATTAGAATCAATACATTTTTGCCAACGCAAAACAAGTGTATTTATGCCAGAAATCTTGCGTTCTGGTGGCGACGAAATCGCTGAAAGCATTTTTTGATATCGTTTAGGTTTTTTTCTCATGCAGAAAATTGTCAAGATACTTGAAAAAGTTGTAGTCGGTAGGTGACATTGTTATATATTCGGGGGTGTCATAAAGGAGATTTTGTCAAGGAGATTCGTGTACGTGATCGTCTAGTTTCTAATGGTTTTATTTTTGATGTCTTCGTGGGTGTGTGTTTGTGTGCATGCATTTCTTAACATACCTTTATTCATGTGTCGTCGGTTGTTCCTCTGGTTTTCATTGTCTCTTGGAGGGGAGCTGGCCTGTTGGATGAAGAATTCACTCCAAGACGATGAAATGGTTTTATAGTTTTTATTCACCTTCCAAAGGTCGACACAGAATGGAGGTGAACCTTGCTTGTTTGATGATACACGTCAGCGTCCTCCCCAGCCCAGGGGGGGGGGACAGCTGAAAAGCCGTCTGTCTTATTCAACACCCGAAAACCCAACTGCCAAGAAAGAATCAGCTAACCTCATCACATGATACCACGTCATCTGGTCAGCTGACCCTTCTTTTGCAAACGTGTCCACTGTCCACGTTATTCACCTCTCTCTCTTTCTCTCTCTCTATCTCTCTCCCTCTCCCTCTCTCTTTCTCTATTCTCTAATAGAGACACACAGAGAGAAAATAGAAAGAGTAAGAAAGCCAGAGAGGGGGGGAGAGATGCTCTTTAACATTCCTCCACCCCTTTTTTATCAAAATGTATGGCAAGCCATACATTTTTAATAACTAACTAACTAAAAAAAATAATTATGTCCGAAGTACATCTTTATTTTTTTCACTTTCCGGACTCACCCCTTTTCCAAGAAAGATCAGGCACCAGTACTCTTCTACAACACTATCAACCCTTCTGCTGCTTCTCAAAAGTCCCTCCTAGACATTAACTTGCTTCCAAGTTAGACAAAGATACAGCTTTGCAGATATACATCTTGTCTAGGCGGTCGCATTGTTGGATATTTTCCACTGACTCTGCTCTTTATTTGGACCACTTGGCCAAACAAATGGAGACTCCATTTTCGATCACTTTTTCGAAATGGGGCCAGCATATCCCAATTACGACCAGAACGTCGGATGCTCCATGTTGGTGGTAGCTTTATCGCATGGGGACTCGAACCCCAGACCCTCAGATTAAAAGTCTGATGCTCTACCGACCCAACCATCCCACTCGCGTTCTCGACTTTCAGCATAGGCCTAAGTCCCAGTTTTTTTTTTCCTTTACTGTAATGCCCTGACGTCTTTCTCTGAGTGGTCCTATTACTGGAGCTTTGTTCTATTCAATCTACTACTTCGGGACTTCACAAAGCTCTTCTACTAACTCCCTTGGTTGGTCTAAGTCAAGATACGCCTTCACACTGATTCACTCGGAGCCTGTTTGAGTTCCTGGAACCCGACAAGATACGGAATCATCACTCCCTAACTAATGCGCCATCGATTTCTAACTAAGTAGTTTTCCCTTTGTGATTTTTCCGCATTCCCAGCAAGTCCCAAGATTCCAACCCAGATATCCCTCACACATTCCTCTAAAAAAATAAAAAAATAATAAGGCTCTATCTTGTCCCTTACGTAATCTGCATCTTTCCCTTTCTTCTATCTCCCCGTGATTAGGCTTGGTACCGACTGTCCAGTCGCTCCGTACCCTGAGGAATTATCGCGACCTCGCACGCCAGACTTTTGTTGGACAAGACTTATTGCCGTTGCTTGGGCCTACGTGGCATCTTCCAACTCACTGGAACCACTAATATTGTTTTAACAGGGTTCTCATTACTCTAAAATAGTATTTCCCCTGCCAAATTTTCTAATTTGTGACAATACCGTGGCTTATAAAAAAAAAATAAAACAACAGAAAAAACTGCTTTCTGCAGCCTAATCGCCTTGTAATTCTCATGAAAAAAAAAATGCAACTACGCGCTAAACGTCCCTAAAATATAACTAAACCAACCAAATCTATTCCAAAATAATTTAATTTAATAATACCAATTAAATTCACCCATCATGGTTTTTTTTTTAATTTTGGTACCTTTAATTCACAATATGGTAACATTTTATTTTCCTAAGTACTTGCATACATATTTCATTCATCTTCTCTTGAGCGATTCGTAACATAATGGCCACGTCAGCCATTGCACCCCCTCTGCCCCTTACACCATGTCAGAGGGCATTTCATTTGCTCCCTGAAGTTGATTACAACTAGATCCGCTCACGTTGGACAGAATACATTCCGTTCACTGCTATGTCAGAAAAAACTTTTTTTTTTTTTTTTCCAAAGTCGGTAAGCGCAACCTGCCTTGAAGACACATAGCTTCACGGAAAACATCGGATTTCCACACATGAAGTACTCAAACTTGCTCCATGTTGATTCTACTCGAAATCAACAGAAATCACGATAAAAAATAAATAAAATTCGAATCATTTCCCGAGAATAATGAAATTAATAACTACCCATGTAATTCAACACCTCTCCAAAATTCTAACATGCTTGCCACAGAAATTAAATTCCATTCACGCCCCACTTTTCTCTTTCATTTCTTCATATAGTTTATTTAACCCTATATTTATCCTTTTTTTTTTTTTTTTTTTTTTTACCTTACTTATGGTCAAAACGTCACTCATGTCGAATAGAACATTTATTCTACTTTTCGAAAATTGAAATTAATACCGACTGAACCTTTGACTCTTCCGAAACTTTTTTTTTTAAAATCATTTATTACACTGTTTAAATCTTATTTCTTTCTCCCTATTTTATTATTACTATTTAATTAATTAAAAACACATTTTTTCTTTTATTAATCCTTCTTTCCATAGACCCCACAAGCAAGATTCCACCTCCCCATTCTGCGAAAAAAAAATACATGTCACAGAGTAAGAAAATCCTGCACAATACCATTTTAGAACACATCAATTACATAAAGAAAATAAATGAAAAAAAATACAAAAATATCCTATAAGCATTCAGAAAGTCCCATCTTAGCAATAAATAAAATCCAAACAACAAAATTTTGTCCACGTCAGCAAAAAAAAATTCCTACGAAAAAAATCGCACAATCAGCGAAAAAGAAAAAAAATCATTTTACAGGACATGATCATTGTCTTTTCACTAAAAGCACATGAAGTTTCGCAGTCCAAAATTGCAACAAAAATTATTATTAACAACAAACCTTTCGTGATTGACATGTTTTTTTTGTTTTTTTTAGTAAGGTGACAGGCTCATTTCTGACACACACGTTGTAGCTAACAAGTCATATGTTCTATTTTCTTTTTCTTTCTTTCTGTCCTTCTGTTTTACACTTGCTGTTTAATTCAAAATTAACAATATTTTATCAGTTTGTCTTTCGTTATAGCTGTTTTTTTTTTCCAAGTTATTCTACTGTTTTTCTCACAGAATTTTTTTTTCTTTTCTTTTCTTTTTTTCTCTTTACTATTATTTTTCCTTATTACTTAGTGTTTTAACGGACCATCGTTGTGTGTGTGTTGATTTGTATTTCTTTTTTTTTTCTACTAATGTTCTTTCTCTTTTTTTTTTTCTTCCAGACATTTTATTGTGTTGTATAGTTTTTTTTTTTTTTTTTTTTTTTTTTTTTTCTTGTCTTAAAATCTCCTTTCCCTTTTAAGGACCTGTTTCCACGTCGTATTTCTTAAACACAGGTTCGACTTCACATCGATGATGTGAACTTAGTCACGAGCACCAAAACGAATATGTTATATATTCGGGGGTGTCATAAAGGAGATTTTGTCAAGGAGATTCGTGTACGTGATCGTCTAGTTTCTAATGGTTTTATTTTTGATGTCTTCGTGGGTGTGTGTTTGTGTGCATGCATTTCTTAACATACCTTTATTCATGTGTCGTCGGTTGTTCCTCTGGTTTTCATTGTCTCTTGGAGGGGAGCTGGCCTGTTGGATGAAGAATTCACTCCAAGACGATGAAATGGTTTTATAGTTTTTATTCACCTTCCAAAGGTCGACACAGAATGGAGGTGAACCTTGCTTGTTTGATGATACACGTCAGCGTCCTCCCCAGCCCAGGGGGGGGACAGCTGAAAAGCCGTCTGTCTTATTCAACACCCGAAAACCCAACTGCCAAGAAAGAATCAGCTAACCTCATCACATGATACCACGTCATCTGGTCAGCTGACCCTTCTTTTGCAAACGTGTCCACTGTCCACGTTATTCACCTCTCTCTCTTTCTCTCTCTCTATCTCTCTCCCTCTCCCTCTCTCTTTCTCTATTCTCTAATAGAGACACACAGAGAGAAAATAGAAAGAGTAAGAAAGCCAGAGAGGGGGGGAGAGATGCTCTTTAACAACATGTCTGGAGAGTATGGCGGATGAGGCAGAGTTTCATAGCCCAATTTATTCAAATTATGCAGGGTCGGTTTAGCAATGGGTGGTCGGGCATAGTTGTGGAGGAGAATTGGTCCTTTTCTGTTGATTAATGCTAGGTATTGTCAAAGTTTCTGATGTATTTCATCCATTTGTTGGCAGTACTTTGCCGCTGTAATGCTTTTGCATGCATTCAAAAACTGTAATAGATGAAACTGGTCACAGACCACCAAACAGTCAGCATGACCTTCTTTTGGTGCAACTCTGGCTTCGGAAAATGCTGTGGAGCTTTGTCGGCGTCTAACCACTGAGCTGAGCATTGCTAGTTGTCATAAAGAACCCACTTTTCATCACATGTCACAACCAGTCAAGAAACGGGTCATTCTTGTTGCATAAAAGAAGAGAAGATGACACTTCATAACGACGTTTCTTTTGGTTGTCATTCAATTTGTGAAGCACTCATTTATCAAGTTTTTTTGCCTTTCCAATCTCTCTCAAGTGATTGGAAATCAGTGTATACGTTACGTATAATTCAGAAGCAAGCTCGAACAGTTTTGCGTAGATTGGCTTTGACTAAGGCTCTTAATTGATCATTGTCAACGACACTATGCTCACCATCTTCAAGACTGTTGTCCTCGCCACAAAGTTTCTTAAACCACCCCATTGTACTGTGCGTTTAGTAGTGGTTCCTGCGTCAAGCACTTCGTTCATATCACAAGCTATTTCAGCAGGTTTTCAGCCTTACTTAAATTGAAATAAGAAAATTGTGCGAATTTGCTTTTTTCCATCTTGTTTTCAACGTTCTGAAAAGAAGACATAATTGTTTTAAAACGATTGCAATTTAAACGATTATATAGAGAGAAAAAACGCTCTTTAAAGTGATATATAAAGTAAAGATATTATATCGAAAACTTATTTGAAAATACATTTTTCTTCTAATAAAATAAAAAATTAATTAAGTTTTATTGAAATGGGAAAATGAGGGATGGAGGCCTTCCATGAAAATTTAGGTACCTCTGAGTTTTGTGACATTTTAACAATAGGTATTAGACATCAATTAATAAATATATACTTTGAAGTATTTTAAAAGATTTGGGGGGACATAACATGGAAAAAATTTTCATTTTGCAAATTCAACTATTTCAGATCTGCATTAAAATTGACCCATGTTCATTAGACAAGCAAGATTCCCTGAATTACGATTTCCTAAGACCCCATAAGTCTGATACTTAAATTTTAGACATTTTCTTTAATCAAAATTATATAATGAAGTTAGCTCAAAGTTGAAATAATAATTGATAACGTTTAGTATGTTTATATTTTGATTTTAATCTTCATAATATACAAGTGATGAAAATCTGTTTCTTTTTTGTTTGTTTTTTCATTACTAATTTTACCTGGGACAGGTAATCTGTTAGTTATTTATAAGTTTAAAATTTAACGAAACGCTAAAGTACTTTGTAGTACCCATAGCATAGCAGATAAAGTATTTGATAAAATTCAGTTGTAAGTTATACCTTTATGGAGGTTGAAGGCTCAATCCTCAGTGCAGGCGACACTCAAAATACAATTGCGAATTATTTCGGACTTCTACCTAGTCATAACTGATGGTGCAAAAGATACACCTGAAGAATATTAGAGGTTACATCCGTCGAAACGTTGTGAAAAATAACACTCAAGATGAGAACAGTGGTCTGAATAATCCAAATAATACGAAATCATCTAAAAAATTCAGAAACATGACCCCAAAGTATTTTTTAAAAATTACATTTTCACCCCAAACAAGGCACATTGCCACTTTGCTGTAGGGGACTACTATCAGGGACATAAGCTACAGGGGTACTATGTAGAGAGTTGGGCAGCAAGATGTCTGTTCACGTTGCACTTTAACTTATGCATGTCAGTACACTTGGGGAAGCAGGGACCCGGAAGGGAATTCCAAAGTCTAGCAGTTCTGGGGAAGAAACTACTGGAGTAGAAGGCTCTCTTACATCTAGGGATCTCAACTGTGAAGGGGTGGGATTTAGCTGCTTGTCGGGTTTGTCGGGGTATTTACGTCGAAAGGGTACAAGTGCTTGCAGTTTGTCCAAGCATTCACCGTTAAAATAATGTAGAACAGGCAGAGGGATGCTACCTTTCGTCGATAGGACAGAGGCTGAAGCTTAGATGACAGTTGAGGACCTATCAGGTTGGCGACTCTCTTTTGAACCTTGTCTAGGAGTGAGAGACTAGTAGCAGATGCACCAGCCCAAATATGACAATATTTATGTGGTTTAAAAAAAACTATCAAAATAAAAATGAAGGTAGAAAGACTCTCAGACAATGCCGAGTAGATAGTTGTATATATTTTCCCATTGAAGTTATTTCCAGTTATCAGTGATATTATTATTTTGGGATGAGGCTTTATAATTTGCACATTTATTCTTTTTGCGAACTGTTATCCTCATTTTCATAGTTTCGTCGAACTCATCCTCTGGCCTTCTTCAGGTTATTAACCGCAACGGGATAGGAATGCTGAATCTTGTAACATCCCCAGTAATTACTGCCTTCCATAGTTGTCGTCTCACCACGTTTTGGCCAACTAATCCTCTGGCCTGCATGGGTAAGATTGAAACCACTATGTCTAGACAGTGTTTACTTAGAACCGTAGAGACTCAATGCCTCTATTTACTACACCGTCAGGGCCTGTGGTGCAGTGAATAGAGGCGTTTAGTCTCTATGCCTTTATCTGCTGGGCCACGAGGATAGAGGCGTTAGTTACATTAAGAAGGCCTGAGGATAAGTTGGTCGAAACGTGGTGAAACAACAACAACTGTGAAGATGAGGATAACAATTCTCAAAAAGAATGCACAAATATCAGTTTATATATATATATATATATATATATATATATATATATATATATATATATATATATGTTTCTGTCAAAACTAAAATAAATTATCTTATTTTAAAAAAATGAAGATGTCTTCTTCAATCTTAGCGGAATCTAAATTATCTTAAAGAGTCAACAAAATAACATCACACTTGTCCTCCTCATGTGTGCAATGTCAGACATCTTCTTTGTCTGCAACGACGGAAGCCTAAAGCTGTTTATTTATTTATTTATTTTTATTATTATTAGACTCGTGAAAGAAAAATTATTCCTAACATTACTACTGTTGAAATATTTATCATTAGGAAACACGGTTGTTTATCGCTTTCTTTCTTTCTCTTTGGGGGAGCCTACAGCAGTTCGGTTTTAAAATATCAGCAATATGAATTGAAAGCAGACGTAAAAATATCAGACATTCCAAAGCAAACAAATGTTGTAAAAAAAAAACAACAAATATTTTTAAATACATAAACAAAAAAAAAGTAATAATAATTGAGCAATTAAAAAATTTGAGAAAATAACATGAGATATTTCTTAACCAAAAAATCCTGGAGCAAAAGTGTATTTCCTCGTTACTCTTGACAAACTTATCGCAAATAATAAATTAAAAAGTATTACCTTAAAGAATTATATAAAAAAAATTATTTCGCCAAGAGAGCTCAAAACTGTTTCTGTAGAATTTTTTTGTTTTTAACTTGTCATCAAGAAACGTTTAGAAATTATGAAAAAATCTCCATGAATTTACGGTGAATTTCAATGACTACAAAATTTGTAGTTTGATTAACAATCCTATCTTCCTCCATTCAATGTTACTCCCGCCAAACTTTCAAAAACCACTCACCTAGCTTCAACCACTACCAACAAGTTCCTTTACTCTCTCTCTCTCTCTCTCTCTTTCTTTCTTTCATTGCCTAAATCTAAATGCAAATTCTATGAACAAAGATTCTTTTCTAGAACTGCCCGCCTGTGGAACTTTGGTCTGCTTCCCAACTGACTATAACATAGTTATCTTCAAGTTCAATATGAACAAATTCTATTCATCCCGTCCCCTAAAATAGTCCAATTCTGCCCAATTCCCACCAAAAACGATCACTGAACTGACTGAACTGACCACCTTACATTCATTAACCCTTATCCTCGAGTGGCCTCTGGCCTTGATAAGTAGTGACTCCCTTACACACAAGTCCTTATGACAAAAACATGTGATGTTTCCTGGAGTCTGAGTGACACCAAGTCCCCCAGATTTCCAGCAGTATCCACCACTTTCGATGACTGTTGCATCTCATTTTTTGACATTTACGGCATAATCACATTGATACACAGGTTTTTTCCAGATCATTAAAGTTAATCAACAATGAGTCTGGCCAGTACCGGATGGGTGACTATTTGGGAATGCTAGGTGCTGGATGCACTGCACTGGGACATAAAAATTCCCAGGTTAATATCTGGGGGTGCGTTTAATCCACTGGGAATGATGCACCATCAACCTTCGTTAAGGCATGTATCAAGGAGAAGGAATATTCTGATGTAAAAACCTGAGGTCTACTGTCTGCTGTGTCCTGTAGCAGCCATTGCATCGAATGAGATTAGCAGTTGTACCAAAAATGTTCTGCACGAAGCATTCACTACTAAAAACAAATCATCTGTGTAGATTTCCGAATAACTTGGATTTTGTGGCGGCCTCATACATTGAAATTGACAGGAGTATCAACATCATTTTTTGCATTACCGTACCAGTTGTTTACCATTGATTTTTCCAAGTGTTGGTCTTGTCTGACATTTGAGTGGGGATAAGATTCTAGTACTCTTTGCATCCAGTTGAGTTGAGTTCTGATTGGTGCTCTCTTTCCTCGGTCTTTCCATCCTCATTGATCCTTCATGATAATTTTGTGTGGTGTTAGTCGAGAAGCTATGTTAAGTTACTAAGTTCAACAGAGGTGGCATAGAGCACTCACTCTGAGATTCTGTCCTTGAGACCTAATAGAACCGAAAAGTCCTTAAAATTTACAGGGAATTGACCACCCAGCCAGAGAGATATGTGGTAAAATCAAATAAATTAATATTACATTCCTGAATTTTTGAGATGATGATTGGTCATTCGTATTTGAATTATTCAGACTCCTTTTCTTATCTTGAATGTCATTTTCACAAAGTAATTCGTAATTGTATTTGTTGGTCGCCTACACTAAGAATTGAACCTTCAACCATGGCAGAATATCACTTTTACAATTGATTTTTCCAAGTATCCTAACCACTGCGCCACAGGTCTGCAAGGACCTCTATCCAGTCATGACTGACGGAACAAGAGCTTACTACCCCTGTGAAATAAATAAAGGATTCCATTCAAAATTCCGTCCAAATTCCCGAGTTTAACAGAAACATACCGGAGTTCAACAGAAACATTCACAAGTTCGACAAAAACATTTCCGAGTTTAACAGAAACATTCCCGAGTTCAACAAAAAACATTCTTGAGTTCAACAAAAAACATCCCCGAGTTCAACAAAAACATTCCCGAGTTCGATAGAAACATTCCCAAGTTCAACAGAAACATTTCCGAGTTCGACACAAACATTCCCGAGTTCGACAAGATACACCTGAAGAAAGAAGGTCGGAGATTATATCACTTTACAACTGAATTTTTCCAATTACTCTAACCACTGCGCCAGAAGAAACCCGGATGTTACATCAACCGAAACGTTGTGAAAATGACATTCAAAATCTGAACAGTTGTCCGAAGAATCCAAATAATAGAAAATTAATTAATGGTGTGGATATCTAACACATTTGTGTTCCTCCATTCATTCAAAACCAATTCAAATTATGAAGAAGTATTTTATCTTTGAACAAGTAGAAAGTTACATCAGGTGTCAGCTGTATTTTGTCATCTTGCAATGGAGTTATCGTATTGTATTCTTTTTACTGTACATAAATGCTAGAAATCAAACGAAATAAAATTGCATGTTAGCAAATACCATTTTTTGATACCGAAAGGTCAAACTTTGATCTTCAGTTCGTTGCTCGATTTAAGAAATATAAGACTAGATTTTTGATCCGCAATTATCCTAAACAAATTTTAAATTCTTCCCAAACCATCTTTCTATTTTCTTATCGACCTTATTATAATTTGCGTTGCATTTTTCAGATAATTGTCCTTGACATTATTATTATTATTGTTTCAATTATTAAACGCTGCGTTTCTTTTTTTCTTTTATTTTTCTTTCTGCTTTTTTTTTTCTTTTTAGTTTTTGGTTGAATATCAATCTAGTGATTACGATTCATTTCCTTTTTTTTTACAAAGTTTAGGATTCAGAACTTTTGATGAGCTAACCCTTACTATTGAAAATCTCATAAAACCTCATTTTCCTGATGTATGCATGCAAGTTGGAACTAGTAGTGGGCAGGTACACTAGCAAAATGGTGCCGTCGCCACAGACCTTGCTGTTTCAGAAAAATAAATTATCTTTCAATAAACTCTGAAGATTTGGAAAAGCGTATTAATCAACATTTCGTTCACATCGAAACGATGCTTTTATTATCTGTTAAAAAACAAAACATCATTTCGAGTCAATTTCTTCAAATTTATAAATTATTAGCAGGAAGACCCGACGTAATCCCCGATTGAATAAGGATCAACAAATGTTCAACCCTCCCATACTTTTATTGTCATCGAAATCGGTGAAATCGCCCATTTCTAATCAAATCGATTGATTGCCTGCATGCATTCATATACAAAATCTACGTAAGAACACTCCCAGACACATCAAGTACCTTCGTTTAGTATTTAAAAAACTCGGTTCAGCCGTTTCCAAGTCCATAGAACACGAACACACACACACAATTCCTTCGAGTAGATATAAAGATTCTACACATCATTTATCACTACAGCGGGTGGGGGCTTTAAAATACGCTTAAATATGATATTTTAATTTGTCCAGATTTCGTATATATTATTATAAAGTCGTGATTCCAAAATCAAAAAAAAAAAAAAAGTATTTGGGTACCATCAGCTACAATCGAAACTGAAATCAAAATTGTAGCATTCAAAGCTGGTGACGTTACCACTGTATCAACGTGACATGCATATGAACTGATTAAAAATAAACTAAGATGAATGTAGAAAATTCATTGTTTTACACTTCTTGCACACAAACTTGTTATAAAGATTGAAAATAGATATTTAAAAAATGTGATGTTATCGTTTTTAATAAGTACTTTGTCCTGAAATGCACAACAGATTCTGTACTAGTCCAAGTTCAGCAATGTCTGAATCGCTAATAGATCATGAGAAAGGAATTTCCTCACTGAAAATTTGCGAGAAAGACTTATAGAAAATGGAAAAGGCATAAAGGCGTATTGATATTTTATTGGTCTCGAAATAATTGTTGAAATTGAAACATTCTAAAATCTTATGTTAATGACCACCAGGCAGAAATAGAGAGAATTAAAATGATTTTCTTTAATTTTTCTTCAGCCTTATAAGTTATTGGATCTATCTATCTAGTGTTGCCCGGGAGTCATTTTACGTTCATTTATGTTTCGCTTATTGCATTTACCAAATTTTGATATTTTTCGTAAATTCTCATTAAAAAAATATTTAACATTTTCGAGAATAAATATGTGTTACGTAAAGAGAAATACTCAGTTTTGCACTAAAATCGATCGTTTTACTAAATGTTAAAATTATAATATTAAGCAGATTGTGTTATATTTATTTGTAGTCTGTTTGTAATCTATATCATTTACAGAAATTAGGATCATCGTGAAGACCTGATAGCTTTGCTAGTTTTTCATAACACGTCACGACTATGGTCACATTGAAAGAATAAATGAGATAGAACAGTTAAGGCAGCAGGTTCAGGAAAACATTGAAGGCAACACTTGAAAGAAAGAGAAATAAATAAAGACCTGGCCAGAGATAGGTTGGTTTGGAAGTCAATTCTCAAAGCTGCTCCAAAAACCTTTCAGATTGGAGACTCGTTGTTGGATCCTGTCTAAGAGGGAGAGACTTATGGCAGATGCATTAGCTCAGATATGGCAACAATACTCCGTGCTTTACTTAGCAACATTTATGGAACTTTATTGGGGTTATTACTTGCATGATTACGTAAGAGGGTGTCTCGACAAGTATTTGTTGACATCGGACTTGAAGACGACAATGTTTTAGTCTGAAGAAAAGCAGTCTCATAGCAATGTGCTCTATAGATGGCCAATTCTTGGAAAGAGACTCTGTGGAAATTCCGTTTGGTTTTGGGGTACAGAAGAATGTAACAATATACCAATATTTTTTACTGATTTTATCCAGTTAATGGGGATTAATAAAGAGCATGTTTTGTTTCGACATCCACTTATTGACCATCGACCCAGACTTTCAGCTAGTGTTGGCCATGTTTTTTTTTTATAACTATGTCATCCAATAAGTGTTGTTATAGTTGATGGCTGTGTTAGCTATTATATATATATTTTTTTTTCTGTATTAGAAACGTGTGCAAAGAAAAAAAAAGGCAAGATGCAGGATAGGATATCATTTTGGTACCATTAAGTGAAATCGAACTCTTAATTATTCATTGCCTCCTTTCTTTCTTTCTTTTCTTACCTGTTACTTCCCTTCTTCCTCCTTTTCTTTTTCTTTCTTCTTTCCTATCTTTATTCCTGCCTACACCTCTTCATTCAGCATTCATTCCTTATTTCTTCTTCTTTCTTGCCTTTTCCTCCTTCCCCTCCTCCTCGCCCTATTCTTCCTTCTTCCTTTCTTCTTTCCTTCCTCCATTCTCCTTTCTTGTTCTTCTTCTTGCTTTAATTTTTTATATGTTAATAATTTTGGGGTCTTTATGGAAAGATAATCAAATTTTTCAATATCAAAAGACAAAGTTTAATCTTGAATCAAATGAAAAAAACACCAATTGGAAAGAACAGCATTCGGTTGTATGGTAAAATGGAATTCTTCACATTAGGTTAGATTACAGCAAAAAGTGGAAAATTCCACTAGAAATCTCAGAAAAACGAATTGTTAAACGAAAGCAATGCCTTGTAATGGAGACTATATATTAGTACAATGTGACCTCTAAGAATGACACGTCCACCTCGTTAGTACCTGCCAGTTTTCTGCATTTATACCTGATATGTCCCGGAAAGAGATATATTTGTTAGAATCAGCTCAGCTGTTTTCGCTACATTAATTGAGTCATAGAATCTTGTTTTATTGAACGGTTGTTTAGAGTTGTAACTAGTACTAGGCTTAAGCTTTAAGCTTTTGGCGTATCTTTAAACATCTCTGCCAAGCTGCTATAACCGTCTGTATTTATGGCTTAAATCAACCATCTTGTGTGAAAGAACCCGGATGTATTCATATTCATTATACCAGTTAGTTTCAGCTAATCTCTATAGATAAAGTATTTCTTGTCTGCTTGTCCATGAACGTCTCTAGGTTATTAGAAAAACAATTAACAATTAGTGAAAAAAAAAACACATTTCGCAATTCTAGTTGTTTTTCAGTTTATTAAAGTTTTTATTGTAGTAAAGTACTAATAAACGTGTATTTCTAAATATTACTTGTTTTGACCGGACTATTGTTCTCATCTTAAGTGTTATTTGTGCAACGTTTCGGTCGATGTAGCCTCCGACCTTCGTCAGGCATGAAGGTCATGCACTACATACTTTTTAATGTTTCTTCTTCTTTCTGTTATTCTTTATTTCTTATTTCCATATTTCTTATTCGTTTCTTTGTTTCCTCTATTATTATTTCTTTTCTTTCTTTCTTCTTTCCTTTTTTTCTTTTCTTCACTTTTTTCTTTATTCTTTCTTCTTTCCTTGCTTTCTTCCTTTCTTCTTCTTTCCTTCCATTCTTCTTTTTTCTTCTTCCATTTATTCTGTATTTTTTCTTCTTCCATTTATTCTGTATTTTTTATTTCCCCACGCTTCTTCCTTGTCTTTCTTTTTACATAGAAGTCACCACTTATCAAGGCCCAGAGGCCACTCGAAGATAAGGGTTAAAGAGTGTACAGTAGTCAATAGGGCAATATCATAGGAATCCTTAGTAGTGTATAGTTGGTAAACTGGATTACTTAAGGGGAACAGCTCCTCAAGAACTTGTTTATGTTGGACTTGAAAACGATCATATTGTAATCAGCTGGAAAGCAGGCAAACGGAAGACATTTCCGCAGGTATGCAGTTCTAAGAAAAAAGCTTTGTTCATGGACTCTACGTTTCGGTTTAGGCACGGATAAAGAGTGGGGGAAATTATTGATAGTGTTTTCAGCTAGACGAGTGTTTCTCGCGAAAGTTTGCCGAGGGGGGGGCATAGATTGGAACTCAGACGAGCACTTGCCATGTAAATAACGATAAAACAACGTCTCTTCTGTGAGAAATTTCCTTTTTTTCTTTCTTTTTTCTTTATTTCTTCTCCTTTTCCTTCCTTTATTCTTTCTTCTTTCTCACTTTCTTCCTTGCTTTCTTCCTTCCATCTTTTTTTCATCTACAATTCTTTCCTTTCGTTTTCCTACCCTTTTTTTCTTTCTTTCCTTCCTTCTTTGATTTCTCCTTTCCATATTATTTCTTTCTTTCTTTCCATATTCTTTCTTTCTCTTCTCCCTGTTCCTTCACCAACGTTTTCCCTTTTCAACATCAATCATCAAAACCATATGAACTGCCAAATCATTGTCTTTCCTCATAACTCGCTTCATTTATCGTTGGTTTCTTTTTATATGCTTTTCATCAAACACCAAATTAAAATGGTTGATCTTTCAATTAACACTGACCCAAATTCGCATTTAAAATTATTATTTAAAAAATAATAATAGAAAAAAGAAATCTCCCTGTAATTTCATACATTGATTTTTTTTTTAATAAAAATGAAGAGAAAAAAATTATTTCAATTTTATTTTCATTCAATTTTTTTTTTCATTGTTTCTTCCAATAAGATTATTGTCTAATCAACCCAATCAGGAAAGCAACAATTTCCCGCCATTTTTGTTTTAATCATCATAGCAATCATAGCAATCACGTATTCCATCTTTATAATCACCAAAATTATTATTATTAACAATCATAGACATTCGTTATTAAAGGGCGATAAGGAATAGTTAATGTCATTCCCGGGCTATTGCAGTCAAAACAACTTCTTCATCTTACCGCATTCGTATCGTCTACCAAGATCTACCCTCCGAAGCTTCACTATCACCTTTTGAAGAGAGATAAGTTTATTGCTAATAATATTGTGTCTCTACAATGAAATGACGACGTGGTTGCTCAGGCATCTGTTATAAACCAGACTGTATTTATTTTAGTAGGCTGCTGTTTTAAATTCCTACCTGACTTTTAGTTTAATCTTCTAGCAAGGAAGTAAATAAAATACAAATATACGTACTTTAGCCTTTTCGCTCGGGGCAATGTGTAGTGTCCATTCTGCTACTACAGTTCATCCGTTCCATCCTCGTCCAATGAAGGTGAAATTCTTCTAGACTGAGGTAATATTTTAATATCTGTCCCAATCCATATTGCTTCTTTTAGGAGGGAGCTGAATTTTCCCCATATTAACTCTGCATTAGAGGGGAGGCAGGTGGATAGGAATTGCTGATCTCAAGTAGTGAAAAAGTTTAGTTATGATTTTAGAAAAATCGGCGCAGCATCAAAGACGTTCTCGCGTGGAACAATAGAAGATCCAGAGATTCAGATATTCTTGCTTACGAATCCAAATCAAACGTTCCAAAAAAAAGTTGTAAGCCATACTTTTCCGCACATCATAATGTTTCAAACTGAACTCTGAAAGTCTTTTGCAAACACACACACACACACGCATATATATATATATATATATATATATATATATATATATATAAATTATTATACAACATGTAAAACCATGTGCGATACCCTGCCCTCATCAGCCACCAACCAGGGTGATAACACAGTTTCGGCAGCTCAAGGCGGTACTGCCACTCCTGATGCTACCAAGCAGTTTTTGGCACCGGGCAATGTATTAAAAAAAAATTGAAAAAAAACACCCAGATCAACAAGAAAAATTATAACATCTGTTCATGCTGAAGTCTTTTCGCTCTCGACCAAATCCATCTTGACACATATTGAGCTGTGTTGTTAAGACGATTAGACGCAACTTTCAGATTGCGACCCATGATTCCTATTTTTGTAAGAAACGAAATGACTGAATGTCCTAGTGTGTGTGTGTGTGTGTGTGTGTGTAATGGCTGCGCAAGCACAAGACTTGATGACTAAAGCTTTTGAGAAGATAACCAATCTCGACAAGTGCAGGTTCTGCCACACAGAAGTAAAGAATGTGAACTACCTGACATCCAACTACATGCTTTCTACTGGAAGACTGTTACTATACGTTGCGACACAATAAAGTTTGTAAATATCTCCATTGGAGCATCTGTAAAAATTTGAATATCAAATGAAACAGCAAGTCCTGCAAACATGTTTACCAGAAACAACAGAAGGGAATAAGTCCTACACCGTCTACTACAACTATGCAATTCCTATGGCTACGGACCTAGAAAACGGGGCTATTAAACCTTACATAGTGATATAGGACAAGAAGGAGAAAGGAGCAACCTTAGTAGAAGTTAGCGTCCTCAAATGATGGATGCTGGATTAAACAGAGATGAGAAGGAAAAGATAACGAAATACCGAGATTTTATGAACGACATAAACAGAAACTGGAATCTTAGGAAAACCTCCATCATTCCAATAATTATAGGAGTAAGCAAACTCATGGTAAAAATCTTTTTTAAATTATCAGGCACTTATACCTGGTGAACCAAGTGCAGGAGAGAATAATTTCATTGAAAGGGACGGTTAGAATCATTAAAGAAAATCTCTCAGTTGGAATGTATGAGACAGTAGGTGATAGTAGGATGCCCACCCCCAACCTGTAATATATATATATATATATATATATATATATATATATATATATATATAAAGAGTTAACTCGTCTATATATATATATATATGTGTGTGTGTGTGTGTGTGTGTGTGTATAAAATGTTGATGAGTTAACTTCTTTGTAAATCATTGTTTCTTGGCTTGTTCAATTTATTCAGAGAAAATGTTATTAGCAAAATCGATGTGGGTAATTATAAATTTTGCTTATTAGCACATAAACTGAAAAATAAATTTGAAATGATATTGTAAAAAGGATAATCCCTGTTTGACTGAGGATGCAAGAACAATTGTAAAATATAACAATCTCTCTCTCTCTCTCTCTCTCTCTCTCTCTCTCCCCCTCCATATATATATATATATATATATATATATAGTAAGTTGTAAAAATATATATATATATATATATATAGTAAGTTGTAAAAATATGTTTATAATTTATAACTTACTACCTAGCTCTACGTATGCATTGAGCACTGTTGAAGTAAATACTGAAAATTTACACATAAAATTATATTTTCATATATTAATTTATGTGATAAAATTAAGTACTCGTGTGTATATATATATATATATATATATATATATATATATATATATATATATATATATATATATATCAAAGTGTAATGATGGTATAAACATTGTGGCATTTATTTACTCAAAGAGAGAAAGAGATTTAATTTATTCCAATAATGATTGTGTTCCATTAACTGGAAAAGTTATTGTTATACAAACAAAATTGGTAACGCCTCTCTTTTATTAAAGTAGTAAAGTTTCTCCCAAGAACTATATCTAAGAATTGGGCAGCAATAGCGATAATGGTGGTGGTAATAGCCATTAAGCTTCAGTTACTGCCATCAGCTACTAAAACACTTAGGATGAACATGATGGCGGCCGGCAGCAGCAGCAGCATATGTAGAAGAGCCTCCAAGATGATGAGCTAAAAGATAAAATGGTAGATTAATGTTATCATGGCTGGATGCATCGATTGGGTGGTCGTGGTAGCAATGGCCGTTAGGTGGGAGAAGGGGAAGCAGTCATGCTTGTGGGTCAGCAGAGGCAATTGCTTTGTATTTGATCAATGTAAATGGTGTGTAAATAACAAATTCATTAGCTTTTAGGAGAGGTGCTTTCAAAGTACATCTTCTCACAAATAGATTTAAGTATGTGCCTGTTTATGTATCTACTAGAAAGAGGAGCCGACATTCCCTGGGGCAGGGCGAAGGGGAGTACATAACATTATGGAAACATAATGTATCTTTACCAAATTGATTTATTCATCTATGAGTCGTATACTAGTCCCAGGATGGGTTTATAATATTGCAGCATCATTAGTTTCCTTGATAGCTGCAAGAAAAAAATTAAGAAAATGAAGCAAGACCACAAAATACATCTAACCACGATTATTAAAGGAGTCCGCTGCTTTCATAATACCCTGTGGTTGACTTTCATTATAAACTTAGAATGGATGAGTTAGATCAAATACAAAAAGTCGCTGGAAAAATGCTTGGATCATTCTACTGCTCCAAGTACTTCATTCTAGATGCGATCCTCTACTTCAGTCTGATATATCTGAAAATGGAATTCTATTGCTAGATCTATCACCACATATAATCTAAGTGAAAGTAAGTTGCTGGAATTTTTAGTAAACAGGGAAGTGGTCAACCACTTCAACAAAAATAACCTGCTATATGGTTTCCATTTTGCAAGATCTACAGCTGATTACTAACTTATAGATCTCACAAAACATTATGCCCTATTCAGTTTTGATAAGGTTCAAAATCAGCTTTGGAACTTAGTAGGTGATGCCTTTTTCTCTTCCTTGCAACCTCTTTCCCACAGAAAAGACGGTGCTAGCCTGTCTCTGCTCTATCGTTATTTTCATGGCAAGTGCTCGACTGAACCCCAATCTATGGTTCCCCCTTGCCAAACTTTCACAAAAAAAAAAAACACCTAACTAGCTACAACTACTGTAAACGATTTCCTTTACTCTCTATCTATGCCTACAACTAAACGCAGATTCTATGAACAGTAATTTTCAAGAATCTATAGTATGTCTATTAGACTTACATTATGACATCAATTATACTCCAACTTACAGTGCATACCTTTACTATAGCACATGATCAAGCTAACCAACTTTCCTATAGAGTTAGCTGTCTATATCTTATCGAAATAATGTTGACTATAATAAGATGAATACTTTTCTGGAATTCATTTAATGACTGAGACCACAAGAAAAATATACTATAACATATTTTTATCCATCAACTGCCTCAGATCTTCAGGATCACAGTTAGCGTCATGTGCAATTTTCTGGATGCACATGGATTTAGGTCGTCCTATGCTTGTGCACCCGTGCCGTGGAGTTCTTAGCAATACATTTCTCACCAGCTCTTGCTTGCATCTCTGGCAGTTACTGGCAAATCGTAGACGTCGCTTCTTGATGGTAGTAGATATGGCAGGTAGGTTTCCATAAAGTTGCTGCTTCATGAGATGATCTTGCCAAGATATATGTAACATTATTTAACATATTTAACTGATCAATTAGTGAAAGCAGTGTTAATGTTTTTCACTTTTTTATTAATTCAACATTTGGAAAGTAAAAAAGAAAATTTAATAGAACACTCTAATGTATTTGTATCTCATACAGAGATCAAGTATTAGCGCAAACATGAATGTCCCTTAGTTTGTAATAAATTACACACATACTAGTAATGAGACGATTCCAATATATGAAACTTCAATTGAAGTAAAAAAGAACAATATATACATAGTGTTTTTTTAGAGGCGATAAAAGAGAATTTAATAGGACACTCCGATGGAATCGTTAATTGTATCGGAATCGGGAAAATATTGTGTATATGTGTGTAATTGATTACAAATCAATTTTGCTGATAGACAATATTATTAGCAGGTCGGGATTTCATTTCTACATCAATCATACCACATAATGCATTGCACTTGATAATCAAGTTTATTTTAACTTTGAAAGCGCATTGCAACCACAACAACAAACAGACAAACAAAAAAGCAACTAATATTTACATTTTGAATAAGAAATGTTTCTACGAACTGTTCGTTTGTAAAATGAGACAGTATCAGGTCAAGTGGTGATGATTGATCTAATGGATACAAATAGATACTATGGAATTAGATTTGTCAAATTGGATCAATCGTGGTCATTTATGTACATATATTGTTGGCAAAGGTATGAACCCACAACTTTTTCCTTAGCTACGATTTGTATGTTGTAAAACAACACACCAAACCAAACCTTCTCCCCCGGCATCCGTGTAGAATCGCCAATAAACTTATCTATAGCTTACATATTCGAGGATACGTCCTTGATAATCAGTTCAAAAGCGACTTCGATTATTTCAGGTTGATTCATGGTCCTTTTCAGTCCTAGGCTTCACCTTTTCTTTTTGAGGAATGATGCCTGAGTGACCCAAACATATTTTATAAGCCAGAGTCCAATTTTCCTTGTGTGCGGGCTTTTCAAAACATCACCTGTCCTTGTGTCTATCCTTCTGAAGAAGAGGTAAATAATGATAATCTATATTTATTAATGTCCGGACAATCAGAATCAGAAATCAGAAAAATTGGAACTTTGTGGGTTATTGGAATAAAAATAGTGCTTTTTCCGATGCCAAAAACGATTCTTTTTATTGTTTTTTTATTTGTTTGTTTTTGCTAAAACTTAATTTTCCATGGCTCGTATTAATAATGAAATCTCTATTCTATATTCTCTATAAAGTAGCTGCAGGAATTCCCCTCTGTTCAAAAATATCGTAGGTTTGCAACAACAAATGGCACATAAATTCAATATTGCTAGGCTAATAGCCACTATCTTATGTAACTTTTGAACACCATTTCAGACATATTCAGTCGTGATAATAAAATGCTACATTACATCATACGAGCAAAACCATCACAATCGCAGTATCGTTAGAGGAAGGAGTGCCTATTTTTCTCTCTAAATAATTAGTCCTACCACTGCTACCATGTGTCATCAGGAGGAATTCTACACATTTCACAGATTCTGAGATTACACCGACTATAACTAGCTATTACATACATAAACCTAACGTAATCTTTCCAATTTCTGATTTATAAATAATAAAGCCCCCCCCCCCGCTGGCCAAACTCCATCCATTCTGATTGGCCGAGCTCTGATAATTCTCATATTCCGGAATCCTGTTCTTCGCATTATAAACGAACGGTTACCAACATTAAAATATGACATTACTTAGCGACATATTATTTCACCTGGTGTCAAGTTCACTGAATGCATAGGTCAATTCAGTCATGTAAGATCGAAAAATACAATAGCGAGAAATTCATTAAACAAACGTTCCATAACCAGTTTATTTGTTTTCTTTCACAAAGTTGAAAACACGCTATTCACTCTAAGAATCCTCTTCGTCATCGTGGTTAAAACAACAACAAAAATTACACAGTTTTTGTGATTGAGGTTTTTTTTTTTGCCATTGAACGCAGTTCATAATATAGATGTTTCCTTTGTTTGTTTTGTATACTCCACTTTACATACTGTCTTTCGCAAATTATAACATTATGCTTGCATTTTGAACTTTTAACACGCACTATCCATTACAACACTCTCCTTTGTTTTGTTTGTGGGAGGGGCGTACAGTACACACCACTATAATAGTGGCTTGGTAGCTGTCATACTGCGGTTCCCTTCACTTCTACGGGATCTCCAGTGTGTCTAAAGGGGTTACTTTCCCACTTTCTCTCTCTCACTGCGTGTGTGTGTATATATATATATATATATATATATGTATGAGAGAGAGAGAGAGAGAGAGATCGTTATCAAGAAAACATTTATTCTGCAATGCCCATTACAAGTCTTGCTTACGAACAAACTGCTTGCTGTTCTGTCAAACTGTCTTAGATCTCACTGAACTTTTTTTTTTTACACAGTGGTCACCACTTATCAAGGCCCGGAAGCCACTCAGGGATAAGAGTTATTGCAAGTACATTACGTTAGTGTGGAGATTTGATGAAGTGTTTACTTAAGGGGGCGGTTCATTAGGAATTTGTTAACGTTGGACTTGAACACATCCAAGTTGTAGTCAGGTGGGAAGCAGGCAGACGGAACAGAGTTCCACAGGCGTGCAGTTCTATGAAAGAAGCTTTGTTCATGGAATCCACGCTTTGATTTAGGCACAGATATAGAGTGGGGGAAATTTTTCACAGTGGATTCGGCTAGACGGGTGCTTTTTGTGAAAGATTGGCGAGGGGGGACCAGAGATTGGAGTTCAGACGAGCACCTGCCATGGAAATAACGATAAAACAAGGATAGGCTCGCAACGTCTCTTCTGTGGGAGAGAGGTTGCAGAGTAGAGAAAAGGGCATCCCTCACTAAGCCACGAAGTCTATTTTGTACTCTGTCAAGGCAGGATAGGCTGTTTTTAGCAGCTCCTGCCCAGATATGGCAGCAGTATTCCATCCTTGGACGTACTTGGCTTTTATATAGATAGAGAATTGCATCAGAAGTGAGATACCTTCTGGAACTTTTATTTTTATAGTAAATTACATTTTTTGGATGCTAGCCATTGATCTATTTTTATACTATATGTAATATTCCCGACTGTGGTCCACCCCCTGCGTAATCTGTAATGTATGCACACACACACATAGATACTCATGGGAAAGGGGGGGAATTTTATAACTAATCTGTACTTGCACCTAACAATTTCATAAACAAATCTGAAAATCCTATCTAAAGTAAAATATCATAATCCGTCTTCTGCAGTTGTCCCCATAAAATGTGTTCATGTAATAAAATGCACTTTGCCACATTGAAGAACAGTGATCTTTTGTTTTATTCAATTGTTACGTAAAAGTGCAGAATAGTTAACAAAGTCTCCCTCCCAAATAATAACGTTATAATTTCAGCACGATTCATCGGCATACAATTGAATGCGATCTTAAATAAAGCCAGGGTAAAATATCAGCATTAAACGTTTTAATTGGCCGATTATTATCAATTTTGGAGCGCAGCTGCTAGGTGCATGGGTGGGGATGTCTAAATATGATCTATACCTCATCATCCTGTTTCTGCATTTTAAAATAAATACTTTATTTTGTTTATGTTAGAATATCTTTGAGTATAATAGGGTAGTTATTTAATTGCCGCCCACATCGGCAATATTTGGCACAAGGCCTGGAAAGTGGGAACCCCGCAGGCTCCCCTAAAGGAGGGACACTCCTGCAATTTTAAAAATTGCCTGAGTAACCCCGTCGGCATTCCCCGGTCGGGGCGCCTCAGGCAGCAAGCAATAAACTTGCCCCACCGGAAAGCCCGGTGGCAAGGCCTGGGAGGGTGGACCTCCTAGGTATTACCCAGGTATAATAGGGTATGATCCCACACAGTCGGGAGATTCTATTTATAAACGATGCAGACAGGAACTGACGAATCGAATTAATTCACATTCTGCTACCAACCAATCAGAAACCAGAATTGCTCCATAAATATTAAACCTTTCTGTAACAATTTCGCATATGGTTTCTTCGTGTCAACACGGGAAGAATCTTTTGTTCTGTGGATTCGAACTCGAGAACTGTCTACTGCGAACCAGTCAACTCCAGGACTTGTGTAGAACAACGAACCTTCGGAAACTCTTCTGAAACTAAACATGACTTACACTTCTAGAGTCTACTTTTATGACCCCGGGCAACACAGAGTAACCTTGCTAGTAATAAATATTTATTGATTTTAAACTACCAGTAAAACTAAAATATTTAGATCACTCTTACAAGTGTATTTTTACATATGTGAAAATATATGTATGAGATATTTACGCTGATCCAACTCCAACCCGAAAAACTTCAAACTTTAAAAAGAATCTGGATTGGTAATTGTATCGAATTTGAGAAAAATATTGGAATCATACTGAGAGTAGTCTCTATAAGAGTCTGAATTTCTTAAAGGCCTTAAAGATTTCAAAGACAAGCACTAACTAAGATCTTTCTGATTTTCTCTCTTCTAATCTTGAGAATGCAGTGCAATGGGGAAAAGGTGGCTGCTCTAGTAGGTATCTCACTGCCGATGCACTCCTCTATCTGTATAAGAGCTAAGTACGCCCTAAAATGGGTTACTGTTGCCACATTTGGGCAGGAGCTGCTCGGCATGCCTTATCCAGCCTCTATAGAGTTAAAAATTGGCTTCGAAACCTAGTAGGATGCCCTTTTCTCATCTTTGCAACCACTTTCCCACAGAAGATACGTTGCTAGCCTGTCTCTGGTCTATTGTTATTTTTTTTTTTACTTTATTTTTTTTTTATTACATTTTCATCCCAAACAAAGCACATTGCCACTTTGATGTAGGAGGCTACTATTAGGGACATAAGCTATAGAGGTACTATATGGGGAGTTGGGCAGCAAGATGTCGGTTCACGTTACACTTGAACTTCTGCATGTCAGTACAGTTGGGGAAGCAGGAACCCGGAAGGGAATTCCAAAGACTAGCGGTTCTGGGAAAGAAACTACTGGAGTAGAAGGCTCTCTTACATCTAGGGATCTCGACTGTGAAGGGGTGGGATTTAGCTGCTTGTCGGGTTTGTTGGGGGTATTGACGTCGAAGGGGTACAAGTGCTTACAGTTGTCAGAGAATTCACCATTAAAGTACTTGTAGAACAGGCAGAGGAATGCAATATTTCGCTGATGGGACAGAGGCTGAAGGTTAGATGACAGTTCAGGACCTATCAGGTTGACGACTCTCTTTTGAATCTTGTCTAGGAGCGAGAGACTAGTAGCAAGTGCTCGATTGACCTCCAATCTGTAGTCCTCCCTTGCCAAACTTTTACAAAAAAACACCCAACTGACTACAACCACTATATACGATTTCCCCTACTCTTTATCTGTGCCTAGATCTTAATGTAGATTCCATAAACAAAGCTGTTTCACAGAACTACCCGTCTCTGGAACATTGTTCCGTTGGCCTGCTTCCCAGTTGAATATAACATGCTAGCCTTCAAATCCAATGTAAAACAATTCTTGTTGAGTTGTCCTCATAAATAATCAAATTCTACCAAATTTACACCATTAACGATTACTAAACTACCACCTGACATTCATTAACCCTTATCCTTGAATGACCTTCGGGCCTTGATAAGTGGTGACGCCCAAGTAAAATAATAATAAAAAAGAAATACTTGTAGTCAGCATCTTTGTCAGCATCTAAAAATGATGTATTCTGATTAGGAGTTATTGAAATGATGAAGCCAGACGAACGTCCCGCTGATGAGGTTGCGCATTCACAATGAATACATGAATGCGCAACAAACACAAATGATATTAATGACAATGAAATTACTAATAAATGGAAATCGCAATTCATCTCATATTTTTGATTTCGAATGAATAATTCATTTATTCAACTAGTAAATAATGAACGCCGTAATCACCTTGGAATACTTGAAATCACTGAAATGTAACGATACGGCAGAAAATGAAATAGAAATTCAATCAAAACTTAAAATTAAACCTTCATTCAACCGTGGAATTAGTGATCTTTCTTTGTGCATCTGCGTTGCTAGAATAATCGAAGTATATCTACTTCCGGTTAATTTGACCTATGGTACTTACATATTGTCCATAGTTATTTTAAGCCTATCAGCCTGAAAGAGATTTCAGTTGTTAATCCCTGGAGTCAGTGTTTGAGTCCTCTTAGTTGTCAGTATTGTAAAATGTAAACAAATGAATTATATTCATTTGAAAACGATAGAATTTCTTCCACTCACCATGGCAAGCTTGTTAGCTTATATAGTAGATAATTGGGTATCGATGAGTAAGATTGGTATAAGAGAGAGAGAGAGAGAGGGAAAGAAAGAGAGAGAGAGAGAGATCACGGGTTTTAAATCTCGGGATAGAGAATCATCCTGTTTCATCGTTTCATCCCGAGATTTGAAATCTGGAATCTCATCACTACCAATCTCCTTCCTTCTCTTTCTCTCTCTCTCTCTCTCTCTCTCTCTCTCTCTCTCTATATATATATATATATATATATATATATATATATATATATATATATATATATATATAATATATATATATATAATATATTATATATATATATATATATATAATATATATATATATAATATATTATATATATATATATATATATATATATATATATATATATATATATATATATAATAGCAGTAGAGTTTAGTTTCCTAGAAGCACATCCATTGAAACAGCATATGTCTACCAAAAAAGTGGTCAATGAGTTAACAGAGCAATCCTTATTCTATGAAAAGATTCTAATTTCGTAAGTGATATAAGAAAATGTTTTTGTATCTTGAGTTTCAGCTTTCGAGAGAAATTCTTGGCCTGAAGACGTAATCTCCCCAATAAAGGGTGATTACAGAAACATGTATGCACATATGTAGCCATCAATGTTTGCATAACTAAATTATATATATATATATATATATATGTCTTCAAGTCCAACATAAACAAGTTCTTGATGAACCGTCCCCCTAAGTAATCCAATTTAGAAAATTCCCATTACTTATGTTTACTACACTATAATCACATTGACTAATGTATACTCATTAACTCTTACCCTCGAGTAGCCTCCGGGCCTTGATAAGTGGTGATTCCTTTATAATATATATATATATATATATATATATATATATATATATATATATATATATATATATATATATATCGTTAAGTATCATCCCAAAACCAGCCGATGTATTTAAACTGAATTCATAGTATTTTATTTATTATATTTATTTTTCAAGAGTACACATTACACGTGTTTCGTTGAATAGGGGGAGTCCAGCAAACACCTGATCAGAGACAGATGTGATATCCTCGGAAAAAAAAAACAGTTGTTGGGTTTATTTCCTTGAAATAAAAACTAATATTGTGAAAAACTGTTGATCAAAAGAAAGTCTTTTAATGTTCGCAAAATCATAAGAATAAAAAAAACTTGTTTATGGTAATAATTTTAGGGATCCTTCCAAAAAAACATTGAACTCCAAACCCACAATTATGGCGCCATATTTAATTTTACAGATTTCAGCTATATTTCTAAGAGTTCGTATTTAGGTCCAAATTAAAAGGAAGAAGTTATGCACAAACTCTAGAAGATACTATTTGAAAGATATTACTAGAAAAAAAACTTAAATTTAATCATATTCATTAGCTTTTAAAAGTTCTTAACATAATTTACGTAACTAAAATTACCTATATAGCAAAGTTAACTGGCAATAATACACTTTTTTCTCTTGTAAATAAATATTCGCATTAAATTGATGTAGATTTAATTCTGATCCTATTAATATTATTAAAATATTCTTTATTTCAATAACTATCACTAAACGAAGCATTATTCATTTAATATTCATTATTTACCTACGGCAAATAATTTGTCCCATTAAAGTTAGATAATTCCAATTTGTCCTGGAGTTATCGTCCTTACATTTTTTTATAATCTATTATATAAATCTCACCGATGTATCTATGTATGTATGTATGCATGCCTGACTAAAACTTTCGACAGAGGCGACGGATTTTCATGAGATCGGTATCGTTTTGAAGCTCGACCCTTCAGACGGCAAATATCGAAAGATTGATTAAAAAAACATTAATTACTTCACCCTCAACTGTGCACTTTTTTGCAGGGAGGGTCGCTTTTTTCGAAAGTCATCCCCTCTTTTCGATTGACTAGCCTTAATTTAAACATTCGTCACTTCCTGTTTGATGATGGGCGCAACAACAAAGACGTCACTTTTTTTTACATTCTTTTCCTCCTCTGCAGTACAGGTTTATTTTTCTGTTCAAAACACCTGGACAACGCCGAGCACTCAGGCTAGTCAGTTATATAAGATATACAACTAACCGGTTCCAAAATTTGAATTATTTTTACATGATTTTACCGAAAACCTCCCATTGAGTGTAAAATTTAATCACTAATGCAATAAGAAAATTAGTGCAATATTAGAATTCAAGAAAAAGATAATTATTAATGCGTATTATATCACCACAGTAATCTTAGCCTAACGCGAAAATACATATTTTACCAACAAAATCGCTATATCAAGTGTATGATTATCTCCTTTTTATATCTAAGTTTATTTTTAACTATTATTTATTTATTTTTACTTTATATATATATATATATATATATATATATATATATATATATATATATATATATATAATGGGTTAAGACATTCCAACGAAAGAAAGATGTATATTTAAATAAGGGGGTGGTCACCAACAATGTGTATTTTTTAACATTATTTTATTATTCCGTGTCTTGGATTTTCATTGAGAATTATGTTTAGATCATTGTAATAATGTTTTTAAATCATTGAAATCGTTTTTAACGCGTTTCAGACGTTCTGTGAAGCGTCCTCTTTAGAAATTATTTTCAAAATGTGTTGGAGATGTAAAAATAGCATTTTCGTAGTTCATTTGAAATGTTTCCAAGAGGTGGAAACGTGTAAGTGTCTACTATTCATTGGAATGTTCAATTTTTATTACTCTTTTATTGGGCTGTGGTCATTCCTGTGTTGTGTTTCTCTCTCTTGGCCTGAAGACGTAATCTCCCCCACGGATTTTCCGGGAAACTTTGGTTGACCCTTTTCGGGTTAAAATGGCTTAAATTGACACTTGTGCTTATCAAAACAAATTGATGTCTTGGATTTTTATAAAACTTTCTGAAAGTTGTAATTAACTGATTTCTATATAATTTTGTTTGTCTATACTTCGCAATAACTCTTGGGTGTGCCCCAGGGGCTCTTTTAGTACTAATAAAAACACTTCATTTTTGGGACTGTTTTGCCACATTTGTTCAAAATTTTCTGTGTCTATTTAGCAGTTTCGCATGGTACTGAACTCAGATTTAAATATGTTAAGGCCTTGGAACTTTGGGGGCTAAATGGAGGGGGAGGGGTGGTAAATGATGGTCTTAGTCATTTTTTTTGTTGCATGGTGCAGAACTCAAATTTACATATGTTAAGACCTAAAACTGCACCGTTTGTTCATTTTCACTAGGATTTGATGTCCTCATGGGAACTTTTGAGGCTAAATGGGGAGGAGGCACAAATGCTGAACTTAGTCATTTTTCTTTATGCATTGTGCAATCACGGGGGACCATGAATGCTTCACTTGTTATTATTAACTCTTTATGTTCTAGATATTTATTTTAATTCTAAAACCTAAATCTAATCATCAAATCCCAAATATTTCTAAAATCTTCAAATCTATAAAACACCTTTAAAACTCCCCGACTGTATGCAAACGTTCCAGTGTAATGTAAACAGTCATCTTGCTGCTAAACTCCCAACAATTATGTCCCAGATACTAGCCCTCTACATCAAAGTGGCACTGTGCCTTGTTTGGGGTGAAAATGCAATAAAAAAGATATCCTAAGATACATTAAACCTTCCCAACCATAAAAAAAAATTCCAAGATTTATAAATCTTATAAATATAAAGACCTATAAATCTGAACTGATCAATAAATAATATATATATATATATATATATATATATATATATATATATATATATATATATATATATATATATATATATACTAGCAAAAATACTCGTCGTTGACTGGGTTCAAAAACAGCCTACAGAAAATGTACTCTGATTTATGAAAGTATGATAGGTTTATGAAAAGGAAAGGTTGTAAAGAGATAGCTTCGAATTTGGGGGTATCAAAACCAAAGCAAACTATGATGAAAATAGATAAACCCCATAATTTATTATACCATACCTGTTCACACTGAAACACTTATCACAATATTCTGTGGATCTATATTAAAAACCTTGTTAAACTTTGTGACATATTTCCATTTTATGGAGGTCAGGCGCGAACGAACACCCCATAATTTTATTATACCATATTTCTTCAAACTGAAACATAATTATCAAAGTATACTTACGCAGATAGATATGAAATGTCTTTATTAAAGTTTGTGCCTATTTCCATTCTATGGAGGCCATGCGTGAACGCAGACCCCACAATTTTATTATACCATCCCTATTTAAGTTAAAACATACTTATCAAAGTATTATTATGTCAAAAACACTTGTAAACGTTTTTTTTTAATTTGTGGACCAGGCGCGAATGCAGATCCCACAATTGTAATGAACCACCGTTCTGCCAGATCAAACATACCCATTCCTGTGTCTCAATACATCTTCTATCATTATATGTAATCAGTTTTTTAAAATAGTCAACCATATAGGAGCCTGCTTGTGACCAGGCACAGACACACACAGACATTCAGCTTTATATTATATATATATATATATATATATATATATATATAAACATATGCAGGTATGAATATTAAACCAAATTTTCTTTTAGACTTGGCTCAAAATCCAAAAAGCCTACGCAAATAAATCATTAGAATTCCAATCTGTAAGTTCCTATTTACTTTGCCTCCCCACGGGACAGAGTTAGACACCACATTACTACGATATTATACCATTGATTACTGTACATTCAATAACCCTTATCCCCAAGTGACCTCCGGGCCTTGATAAGTGATGACTTCCATGTAAAAAAAAAAAGTGCCGTTTTTTAATGTGGAAAAAAGGAACAAAAATAACAATTGTCTCAGTTGTAAGGGATTTCTCGACCACTTAGAGAGAACAAGAAATTGAAGTGTAGCATATGAACTACAGATACTACACTTTGATCTTGACCTGAAGGAATAGAAAATTTGTTTCCATTAATGTTTTGTTTTTTAAGTATGCCCTGCAGTATGCGCCTAAAATATAATTATGTTGCGTGTCAACAGACTAGATGGATTATTGTCCTGGAATCCAGTGAGATCAAGAGACAACAAGAAAGATATAATGAATGCATATTTTTGAGATGAGGATTTATAATTATTTTTTCTATTATTTGGACAATGATTCTTTATTTTTTATTTTATTTATTTATTTATTTTTTGGAACCAGAGTTAATAACAAAATTTAAAAAAAGACTTGGCGCTATTTGTGTTTTAAATTTCTAACAGCTGTATTCGTTGGGCAAGCAAATAAACTAAACAGTTCTTACTATTCACCAATAACATCCAGTTCTCTCCAAACTTTACAACAAATGCCTTAATGAAGCTTGCTTTCCTGCCTGCTGAAAAACTGCTTCTGTGGTACCAGTTTTCAAGAATTCTGGTGAAAGAACTGACCCATAAAATTATCGCCCCATTAGCCTCCTCCCACTTTTCACCAAAATATTTGAATCCCTAATTAACCAAGCTCTAGTCCATCACCTTACAGATGCTAAACTTCTGACTGAACAACAATATGGATTTAGGCAAGCCCGTTCCACAACAGACATCCTAACTATAATCTCTGAACGTATATACCATTCACTGGACAAAGTAGGGGAGGGTAGAGCGGTAGCTCTAGATATATCTAAGGCTTTTGACAGGGTAGGGCATGAAGGTCTTCTTAGGAAAATCAGATCATAAGAATACTTAACATAATTACATCCTTCTTAGATAAGAGAAAAATCCAAGTTGTCCTCGACGGTCGTACATTTAAACAATATGATATAAATGCTGGAGTGCCTCAACGGTCTATTCTTGGACCTTTTTTTTACATGGGGGTCACCACTTATCAAGGCCCAAAGGCCACTCAGGGATAAGGGTTATTGCGTGTACAGTAATCAATGAGATAGTATTGTAGTAATCATTAGTATTGGGGGGTTTGATAGAGTGTCTTACTTAAGGGGGCGGTTTATCAGGAGTTTGTTTATGTTGGACTTGAAGACGTCCAAGTTGTAGTCAGGTGGGAAACAGGCAAGCGGCAGAGAGTTCCACTGGTGTGCAGTTCTAAGAAAGAAGCTTTGCTCATGGAATCTACGTTTGGATTTAGGCACAGATAAAGAGTGGGGAAAATTATTGACAGTAGCTTCAGCCAGACGGGTGTTTCTCGTGAAAGATTGGCGAGGGGGACGAGGGATTGGAGCTCAGACGAGCACCTGCCATGGAAATAAGGATCTCTATTATTCCTAATATTCATAAATGACTTCCCTGACAAAATTGTCTGTGAGATGGGTATATATGCTGATGACACCACGCTCTATAACAGACACAACAGGAAAACAAATGAACACATATCTAAAGAAATGGCAGAAACACTAGAGGATGACCTCCCATCGAATGGCGAAAATAATAGATGGTCACATTCAATGCTGCCAAAACTAAACTTGTTTCCTTCAATAATTACAAGAAACCTTCTCTAACACCAATAGCAATGGCCAATGACTCTTTATCTAAAAGTACATTCTTTAAACTCCTCGGCCTAACGTTCACAGGAAACATGAGTTGGAAAAATTACATCGAGAGCATTGTCAGGACCGCTGTGAAGAAGATAGGTTCTCTCTACCGTGCTAGAAATCTACTAACGCCCGAAAGTATCCTGTACCTCTGTAAGGGCACCATTCGCCCATGTATGGAGTATTGTTGTCATATTTGGGCTAATGCATCTGCTACTAGGCTCTCACTCTTATACAAGCTTCAAAAGAAAGTGGCCAACCTGATAGGTCCTGAACTGTCATCTAAGCTTCAGCCTCTGTCCCATCGACGAAATGTTGCATCCCTCTGCCTGTTCTACAAGTACTTTAATGGTGAATGTTCTGACAACTGTAAGCACTTGTACTCCGTTAACGTGAATACCTTCAACAAGCCCGTCAAGCAGCTAAATTCCACCCTTTCACAGTAGAGATCCCTAGATGTAAGAGAGCTTTCTACTCCAGTAACTTCTTCCCCAGAACTGCTAGACTTTCGAATCCCTACTTCCCCAACTGTACTGACATGTAGAAGTTCAAGTGTAACGTGAACAGACATTTTGCTGCCCAACTCCCTACATGGTACCCCTGTAGCCTATGTCCCTGATAATAGCCCCTTGCATTAAAGTGGCAATGTGCCTTGTTTGAGGTGAAAATGTAATAAAAAAAATGTGACCACTAAAAGGGAAACTTTCCGAAAATGAGTAATTATCCCTATTAACGCTGTATCTTAAAAGAAAAAAAAAAAGAATATATATATATATATATATATATATATATATATATATATATAAAAGTGAACGTGTCAGTCTTTGTGCCTGTCTGTGTACATTTCCCTAAGCAATAACTCTGTCAATTTTCAGCCTACAGACTCGAAATTTGATATACTGGGTACTGAGATGTGGGAAAATCTAAGTGATCGGTTTTCGGCAAGTACCTTGGCGATTAAGGGGTCAAAGTTCAACGATTTGACCTTTGAGAACCTACAAAACTCCTCCGACAATTTTGGGTCTAAACACTTGAAATTTTAGATATAAGTTCCTTGGACATGGATCTAACTTAATAACTTGATTTAAGCCCAAACAATAAATTTTATTGGGGCATAATAGGGGTCGAAGTTTAAAAAATTGACTGCTTTTTTTTTTCTCAACATACATCTCCAAATACTCGGGCAACGCCGGGCACTCATGCTAGTATATCTATAAAAGTGAAAGTGTGTCTGTGTGTGTGTGTGTGTGTGTGTGTGTGTGTGTGTGTATTTTCCTATGCTATAATTTCCTCAGTTTTAAATCTACAAATAATATATGTCACGGTAAATATCTGTAGCAAATAATAAATGTCACAGTGAATATCACTAATAATAAATAATAATAATATCACTAATAATAAATAATAATAATAATATCACTAATAATAAAAATAATATCACTAATAATAAATGCAACAGTGAATATCTCTAATAAATAAAAAATAATATCACTAATAATAAATGTCACAGTGAATATCACTAATAAATAATAATAATATCACTAATAATAAATGTCACAGTGAATATCACTAATAAAAAATAATATCACTAATAAATTTAATAAATATCTTTAGCAAATTATAAATGTCACAGTGAATATCTGTAATAAATAATGAATGTCACAACCATTCCTTCGAGTGCAATTGTTTGTATTTATCTTTATATATATATGTGTGTGTGTGTGTGTGTGTGTGTGTATATATATATATATATATATATGTTATATACATATGTTATATATATATATATATTATATGTATATGTGTTATATATATGTAATATATATATACATGTGTAATATATATATATATATATATATCTACTATATATATATAATATATATGTATTATAGATATGTGTGTGTATATATATATACAATCATATGTAATATATAGATATATATATGTATTATATATAATATATATGCTATATATATAACATATATACATGTTATATATAATATATATGTTATCTATATATATAATATATATATGTAATAAATATATATATATATATAATATATATATAATATATATATGTAATATATATATGACATATATATATATCTTATGTATATATGCTCTATATAGGTTAAATATATAATATATATGATATATATATAGTATATATATGTTATATATATAATATATATGTTATATATATAATCTGCATATATATGTTAAATATATAATATATATATGTTATATATATGTTATATATATATAGTTGTTATATATATATTTTGTATATATATATGTTATATATATATTTGTTATATATATATGTTGTGTATATATATGTTATATATATATAATATATGTATATGTAATATATGAATAATATATATGTAATATAAAGATATAATATATATATGTAATGTATATATAATATATAAGCGATATATATGTTGTATATATATATGCTATATATATATTTGTTATATATATGTTATATATATAATATATGTATATGTAATATATGTATGTAATATATAGATAATATATATATATAATATATATATGTAATATATATATAATATATATGCGATATATATGTAATATATATAATATATATGTAGTATATGTAATATATATGTAATATATATAATATATATATGTAATATACATATAATATATATATGTAATATATATATAATATATATATGTAATATATATATAATATATATGTAATATATATAATATATATATAGTTAATATATATATAATATATATGTAATATATATATAATATATATATGTAATATATATATAATATATATATGCTATATCTAATATATATGTATATGTAATATATATGATATATATATATGTAATATATATATATATGATATATATATGTAATATATATATATTATATATATATATGTGTAATATACATGTAGAATATATATCTATGTAATATATATGTAATATATATAATTATGTAATATATATATATGTAATATATATAATATATATATATACGTTATATATATGTAATATATATATACATATATGTAATATATATATGTATATGTAATATATATGCAATATATATATGTATATGTAATATGTATATGTAATATATACATTTAATATATATATATATATATATATGAAGTATATATGTATATGAAATATATATATGTATATGTAATACATATATATATGTAATATATATATATATATATATATATATATATATATATATATATATATATATATATACTACCGAGCGGTACCCGGTGTTGCCCGGGTGTTTGGAGGTGTTTGTGGAAAATCTGGGGGGGGGTAAAAAAAGTAAGTATGAGGATTGAACCCAAACCGTTGAGGCAAATTAAATTAAAGTGTGAAAAAAAAAAACGTGCGACATTAACCATTGCCCTACCGCGAGATGCTAACGCAAACACGTTTGAATTTATTTAATTACTTGGATTTGGCAAGTGCCCGTTTTAATGAGTTAATGAGGTCAAGTTTGACTGCGGGATAGTATGTTCCCAAGATGTTATAGGAAAAAGACTAACCCACATGCGGCGAGCGACAAATGGTGAATATTTATCTTCCCGAAATCGAGCAAATTAAATAGACAGGCGATCTTCGTTGTTAACTGTGAGATATTACGATTTATATGTGATATAAAAAGTTTTTAAAATTGTGAAGCGAGCGCCCGCTTCTCTGAAAAAAAGCCTTTTGTTGACATACAGAGAAAGCGAACACACATATATACATACATGCATGTTCGCTTTTATATATATAGATATGTAATATATATGTATGTAATATATATATATATATATATATATATATATATATATATATATATATATATATGTAATATATATATCAAATCGATCTCGTGAAAGCCCGTCGCCTCTGTCGAAAGTTTTCGTCAGACATACATACATACATACATACATAATGATGATTATTGCAACGTCTTGTCAGAAGAGTGCCACTCCCTCAGACATTTAAAGTCCACGAGCCCAAAAATGACTTCCATCGCCACAGGATCATTTTAATAGACAAATGCCTGAGGGAGTATCTATACACAGATGATGTTTCAGAGTCTTAGCTTTGTACAACAGCTAAGTCTCTCTCTCGGTTCAAAATGTTGATATCCAGCAACAAGCAAGAGCAAGATAGCCAGCAACAAGTTAAACTGCAGGACAACTTAATGCGGGTACTGGTCTCCCGCTTTATGGCTTTTTAAATCAGAGATTTGCTTCTCCTAGAAAGTTTTCCTTCACCACAGCTTACAGGAGCCTTCTCCACCCCAACACACATATACACACACAAATATACACGGTGCTAGTTGGCCATTGACCCAGAAAAAGGGTCCATTCGCCCTTTGGAAGATCTTGTTTTATATCCTTCAGGGAGACTAGCCGCCCTCCTCACCAAACAAGTCAGGTGGAGGAACCAGTTTAGTCACCGGTAACCCGATTATGAGACAGGTAGTACATGGTTACATGGTACCAGTAGCATATGACATGACCTGACATACATAATACATACATACTACATTTAAACAGACAGGTGAGATTTATATTATAGATATTTATTTGCTTCTCTTAATAATCCTTAACTTTCCTTATCTTGATAAGTTTTGACTTGTTAAAGATATATTCTTTGATAAGATAATTATATATATATATATATATATATATATATATATATATATATATATATATATATATATATATGAGAGAGAGAGAGAGAGAGAGAGAGAACGAGAGAGAAAGAGCAAGAGGATAGAAGTGTCTGGACTGAAAGCGAATCAATAGGCTATCACATCACGACTGCTGATATATTGCGTAAAGACGTGTGAACCTATCATAAGTGTTGATGATGTATCTCGCATAGGTCGCCGGTTCAGCTGCCTGGTATGGTCTCAGACAACCAAATTACCATTTTCAGATCTAGAGAAACAGTGAAACTAACACTATATACTCACCCCTCTCCCACTCCTACACCGGGCATTACCCACCTCTTCTTGTCCCCCTCCCCTCTCTCAGTCCCTATCACACATTGGCAGATCCATCATATCGGGACTTTTACCAAACACGGAATGACTGTGGCGAAGGAATAATCTTCAGCGATTATTTGCGACTCGCACTGGTCGGCTTCCCCCGAAGAAGAAAGGACCCCTTTCTCAATCCTCCATCTGCGCACACATTGGTTCTATTCTCTTTTGATTATTTTTTCTGACTTACGTCCGTATTGATAGTTACATCAATGTAACTGCCATGTTTCTTTCATTCTGGTCCACGTCCTTTTTTCCAGAGGATGGGGTAGGGGACTAGAAATCGTATCTGGTTACTCATCGTTATGATATGTGTTAGTGGTCGCGTTGAAAGCGTTCCAGGTCTCCATGGCATTCCGACTTTTATTTCTTTTTATCGAGGCTACCAATACCGAAAAAATTATGGTAGGAATTCGTGGTCGCAGCTTCATTGTTGAGGTTCAGTATTCGGACATCAACCCTCCCAGGCTTTACCTCCTCAATGATAAGGGGTTAGTTTATTACTAATTATCTAAGTAATCACATTGACATAGCAGGATGATGAATCAAATAGTGTTGAGCATGTAACCCTTATCCTTGGGTAGCCTTTGGGCCATGATAAGTGGTGATTCATTAGAATGCAAAACAACAACAACAACAACAACAAACTTGATACATCAAGCTACGTAAAAACTGAGGTATTTTGTTATTCGAGGATGGGGCCGGTGGCATTACGCAATGTTATGTCAAGCAGTGATTCGTGAAGTTGTGCTGTCAGTGTTTCAGTTCCTATTTATTTGTGTTTATTTTTATGGAAATTGGTCCACACAGGGCATGAAGCCACTTGATGTAAGGAGCTAAAAAGTAAATAAATAAAATAGTATTTCAAGGTCAAAAAGTTCCAACGATAATTGTTAGATGGAACAGATTCTAACCCAGAGAACAGCAATTCTTTCCTCTTTGTCAGAAACATCGTTTATAGAATGTGATTACAAAATAAGGGAAGCAGGAGTTACATGGCTGCCGAAAGTAAACCCAAGATCCATTCATTATTTATTGTATGCTAGTCTGGGTGCCCGGCGTTGCCTGGGTATTTGGAGGTGTGTGTTGAGCAAAAAAAAAAGTGATAGTAGGCAGGCAGGCTCAAACCCGTACTGCAAAGGAGGAAAAGAACGTGAAAAAAACGTGATGTCTTTGCTGTTGCGTCCATCGCCGAACCGGAAGTGACGAACATCGAGATTATTGCTAAGGCTGCTGCAAAGAAAGTGGGCTCTCCCTATCGTGCTAGAAAGTTACGCCTGAAAGTATCCTGTACCTCTACAAAGTCACCATTCACCCGTGTATGGAGTACTGCTGTCACATTTGGGCTGGTGCATATGATACTAATCTCTCGCTCCTGGACAGGGTTCAAAAGAGAGTTACCAACCTAATAGGTCCCGAACTGTCATCTAAACTTCAGCCCCTGTCCCACCGACGAAATGTTGCATCCCTCTGCCCGTTTTACAAGTATTTTAATGGTGGATTAACGCTAGTCAATCGAAAAGAGGGGATGACTTTCGAAAATATCAGCGAAAAAAGCAACCCCTCTCTGCAGAAAAGTACTCAGTTGAGGGTGAAGGGAATATGTTTTTGACCAATTTTTCGATATTTGTCATTCGGAGGGTAGAGCTTCAAAACGATACCGAAAAATCCGTCGCCTCTGTCGAAAGTTTTAGACATACATACATACATACATACATACATACATACATTTAAACAGATTGGTGAGATTTATATTATAGATTAATACAGCATAATCATGTTAGATCACCGAAGTTAAGCAACTTTGAGCCTGATCAGTTCCAGATGGGTGACTGTTTGTGAATACCAGTTGTAGCATGTATGAAGACATCGACACCTTTCTGTAAGAATTGTAAAAACTGAAAAAATCTTACTCCCTTGACCAGGATATATAAGCGATTGGGGACTTCTTGTGAACATATTCCCTTAACACTCCCTCTTCAGAGGAAGACAGTTCAACCCGCCTAAGGTGAATGCCACTGGCATAATCGTCTGAGGTACCTGAACCGGGGAATACCAACGGGTTGCAGTGCACTTATTTGTGTGCACTGACTTCTCCAAACAACAACTGCCCTTGTGTCTAAATAAAACATTTAAAAAATACGTAGTCGATATTTCATAGAAGCAACCTGCGTAATTATAATACATGTCTCTTACGATGTATTCTCATATCATAGTTTCATTTTATCCATCCGTTGGTCAATCAGTTGGCTACACGTCAGCTTAGAAAAGCATCTTTTATGGGAGACATTGTCCATCGATGTTGTGCAGAGATATGCTCTGGTGATGTCATGAGCCAACTCCTTTATTGTATGCTTCAAAGACTGAAGTATAAGTTCTAGTACTGATAAATATTATGATGGAGGGAGATAATTAATATATGATTGGATGCCCCCCCCCTCTCTAATTTGAATACTAATGGCCAATACTCTATCATTCCTCTCCCTCGCTTAATATTAAAACCATATTTTCTCTGGTCTTATATGTTTTACTTTAAAATAATATAATTTTTGTTAGTTTGTTATGCTTAAGTTTTAAATAATATCATTTTTGTTTTAAAAAAATGATATTATTTTTTTAACAAAATGAAAATAAAATAAAGAAATATAAAAGTTGCACTCGAAACTTAAAGTCAGCATAGTAAAGTTCGTAAGATTATTCGGGAAGCCATGTTGTAATCCAGTAGACTTTACTAGCTGACTTTCTAAAGTTTGGACTTCAATTCTAATATTTTTAAAAAAATTTTATTTTCATTTTTATATATTTTTATTAAAGGATGACCTTAGGAAGTTAAGATTACGACGACCAAAACTTGCATAAAACCGAGAGGCCTGACGAAAAGTCATTAGGCAAAACTGTCCAACCAATGCGATCATGGAAACATACGTTAAACGATGATGACAATGTAAACTCCCTAGGAGTTCTCATAATGAATACCATCAGAAATTTCTCAATGACAACAACTGGTGGTATTCCCTGGAATCTGGGTGATAACAAGTTTCCCCAGATTACCAGTACTCTTCATCTCTTTCAGTAACCTTTGCAAATGAATTTGCATTATCGCAACAGTCATCTGCCATTGACTTTTCACTGGCAATTATCACTAATCTTCGCTGGAATTTGGGTGACAATAAGCCTCCCCAAAGTATCAGTCTCCTTCGCACTCATCCTGTAGAGGTCTGGTTAGTGCTGTTACTTATCAGTTCTTCCATTCTCTTTGACCCTTCGTCTACTTTGTGTGATGCCAGATATTATTATTATTATTAATATTATTATTATTATTATTACTATTATTATTAATATTATTATTATTAATGCATTGATTTGTCAAGTTTAAATAAGCATGTTTCGCTAGCTCAAATGATAGTGAATACAACTAGTTTCTATTCTAGCTGACGGCACCCAAGTCGTTTTATTTTAAGTATTGAAATCGCTACCATGTATTGGGTACAAAATAATAATTAATAGATTATCATCTAAATGACTTGCCTGATAAAATTGTCTCTGAGATGGGTATATTTGCTGACGACACCACGCTCTATAGCAGGCATGTAGGGAAAACTAATGAGCAGATATTCAAGGTAATGGCCAAAACACTAGAGGAAGACCTTCAGTCTGTAGGAGAATGGGGTCAAAAATGGGTGGTTACGTTCAACGCTACAAAGCTTGTTTCGTTTAATAATTATATGAAACCTTACCAGCCGCCAATAGCTATGGCTAGCGATACTTTACCTGAGAGCATTTCGTTCAATCTTTTGCTTAACGTTTGCAGGAAACATGAGTTGGAATAGATACATCGAGATTATTGCTAAGGCTGCTGCAAAGAAAGTGGGCTCTCCCTATCGTGCTAGAAAGTTACTTATGCCTGAAAGTATTCTGTACCTCTACAAAGCCACCATTCACCCATGTATGGAGTACTGCTGTCACATTTGGGCTGGTGCATCTGCTACTAGTCTCTCGCTCCTGGACAGGGTCCAAAAGAGAGTCACCAACCTAATAGGTCCCGAACTGTCATCTAAACTTCAGCCCCTGTCCCACCGACGAAATGGTGCATCGCTCTGCTTGTTTTACAAGTATTTTAATGGTGGATGCTCTGACGAACTACAAGCCCTTGTACCCCCTCGACCAAAATAACCCCGACAAACCCGACAAGCAGCGAAGTCCCACCCCTATGCAGTTGAGATCCCTAGATGTAAGAAAGCCTTTTACTCTAATAGCTTCTTCCCCAGAACTGCAGGACTTTGGAATTCTCTTCCAGTTTCCTGCTTCCCCAACTGTACTGACATGCAGAAGTTCAAGTGTAATGTGAACAAATATCTTGCTGCTAAACTCCCTACATAGTACCCCTGGAACTTAGGTCCCTGATAGTAGCCCCCTACATCAAAGTGGCAACGTGCTTTGTTTGGGATGAAGATGTAATAAAAAATAAATAAAAAATAAAAAGAGTATTGGCTCTATAATAATACATACGGAATCTGCATAAATTGAAATATCATGTTTAAACGTATTTTACGACCGGGCATAAATTGTTTACATATTAACCAGTTCGTCGTCTTTATTTCACTATTTCCTTAGGAATCAATTATTCCGAGGAAAAAAATAGGGACGACTCTTGTATATATATATATATAAGCCTGAAGGGTCCTAGAATGGATGAAACGCGGAATATTCAGTGTAGCTTAATCGCCATATACATTTTATAACTTACTAACTAGCTCTACCTACGTATTGAGCACTTTTGAAGGAAATACTTAAAGTTTGCGCATAAATCTATACTTTCGTATATTAATTTTATGTGAATAAATTAAGTAGTTATATATATATATATATATATATATATATATATATATATATATATATATATATATATATATATATATATAGTCAATAACTAGTTTCTTTCTTAGAACAGCACGCCTAAGGAACTGTCTTCCGTTTGCTTACTTTCCACCTGACTACAATGTGGTTGTCTTCAAGTCCAACGTAAACAAGTTCTTGATGAGCCGTTCCACTTAACAAATTTAC
>NC_136503.1:14934487-14969487 GCF_053919585.1 Euprymna scolopes | reverse complement strand
TACGCTTGGAAAAAAATGGACTCATAAAACATTTTTTATGGTAGTACTATTGTAGTTATAAGGTGTCTTTCGGGATCTATAAGACATTCGATGGGTAATGTTGAGAAATGAATTACTCCCTAGAACGAAACAAGATAATGTTTGGTTCTTGGACACAATGATCCTAAAAGCACCAAGTCTGTTTGTGACGGTAACATTTTGTGAAAAAAAAAAAAATTTTAAAGATTCGTTTTTCGCGGCAAAGGGATAGTAAATAAATCGCATTATTTATTGAATTTTAGTACATTGAAAATCAACTAAATTCTTTCTTATGTTCGATTTTTGTGATAATACCAAAATATCAGAATAAAAGACATTTTATATTGAATCGTTTCCTTTTTTAATGTAGAAGTGACTTTTTGAAAAACTTTTAATGGAAAAAAAAACATGCAACCATTTTGTTTTTTTATGAAAATCCTTTTTCACTTTATTTTGCTTCCCAAGAACTGTCACGTTCAATGGACACAAAAGAATGATTTTTGTTAAGTAATGCTTTAGTTTGGGGGCGTGTTTTAATAGAATTCATCATTGCATGAATTTACATCCAAAACCTTTCCTTTTTTTTTTAAGAGACATTTTCTAAATATACCAGAATGCGGAGTAGCTTCTGGAAATGCAATTTTCAGAGAAAAATTTAAATTTCGTGAGTTTCTCTCCCAAAATGTAAGCATTTGGATCTGCTTGAATAAAAGGTATTTGATAAAAAATAGTTTGATTTAGAAAAAAATCTTTACTTTTATAGATTTTTTTTAGTGGAAATCGAATCTCTACTTTCTTTCGGGTTAGAAAAAACTTCTTGCATTTAATTTTATTTGTTATTTCAAAAACTGTCAAAAAGGATACTGGAGGGGAGCTGGGGTATGCAACACTTTGATTAAAGCATAACAAATATGTTGAATGCCAAATTGCGATCATGTAAATATATCGCATTGCGACTATTGTACTTGGAAATTAGCAGCCATAAAAGAACAATCACATTATTGTATACACCGGATCTCTAGTTCTTGAATCGTATTTAATATGGCCTTTGCTTCAATGCAAGTCTACCCACCAAAACATAGCAAAATTTTACATTGCCCCCCTTCTCTCTCTCTCTCTCTCTCTCACTCTCTCTCTCATACACACCCAGACACTAATAAAGATTTTGTGTCTGTCTGAAGCTGAAGATATACGACTATTTCTGTTAATTGTACTATACTTGTGCCAGTAAACGAGATTTGGTCTATCTCTACTTAACGCTGAACCTACAGTACTACTTCTATCAAGTGTACTATTGTCCTTCTTCTCCCATGTTTGCTATACTATTTTAAATGAATATAATAATTTCAATGCTCAATTCGAAGGGGTAATATGTGGTCTGCGGTCATGATACCACCCTCCAAGGGATTATCGTTTTCGTTTTTCATTGGATGAGTTGCTGTGTCGTATATACAGGGTGAAACGATAAAATTGTCGCTCAAGCAAAGACAACATGATTCCATTTCCATTCCATAAAACCGGTTTTCTTTTTTTGTTGCAGACCATCTTCTAGTTGGTCAGTTGTGTACAAAACCCAAGAGAAATAGGAGTCCTCTATCATGTCTGAAAGTGACACACTGTTCAACGAGCGAGATCGGAGATGCGCCGCTGTACAACTCGTTCTCTCTACTGATCAAAGTTATGACAACAGGACCATTGCCAGCATCTCCCAAATGTATCGCTAGACTGCCATGAATAATAGGGACGTACTCAGGGTGAGGAAAACAAATTGGTGTGGTTTCAAGTGAAGGCCACATCATGCCACCCTACATCTTCGAAGTAGGCATGAAAGCCAACACCAAAGGGTAGCTTGATGTGCTGAAGAGTGTGGTTATCCCCTGATGCAATCAGGTGGCCGCTGCAGACTCTAGGTGTGGCAGTAGGACTCGGCGCCTGCCCACGTCCAAAGAGATCCAGGTTTCTCTTCAGAAAGAGTGCTATGATTCTGTACCCTTCTCTCACTGGCCCCCTTCATCCCTCGACCTGAACGCGCTGAAATACTTCGTTTGGTTATACGTCGAGAACAATATGACCTCCCACAACACTAAAGCCAAGCCTGATCACGGCCATCCGCCGAGTATTCGCCGAGCTTCCGTCGGCGCTTGTGGAAAAGGCATGCTCTCAGTTTCGGACTCGCATCAAGACGGTGATTTCGTATGCATTTGCATATGCGTGTCCGCGCTATGTTACAAAAATATCTAAATTAGGAAAAACTATCTTAAAATAAGAAAATGATTTACCATAAGTTAAATTGTATGAAAGATTTTTTTTTTTTTTCAATAAAAATTTTTATTACAATGTCGATAATTTGACCGACGGTCATTCTTGTTTCACAAAAAATAGATGGCCATACTACACATGGATTCACAATTTCTGCATTTTTCTTCTTTTCTTTCTTGAGAGAAATTGAATCACTAGTTCGAGAGAATTAATGTGTTCGCACGAAGTCCTGTAATTTATTTTCGACGCAAAAATTTTTATTTCTCTGGTTAAATGAACTTCACGACTCCATTGAAATTTGTCGTCTGCCGACAACTGGTTAATCGCGTTTGCAATTTTCGGCTCTTTCCGTAACCATGTTCGAAGATGCCGACGTAACGTTACCAGAACATGGGCCATAAGCTGAACACCTACTTAAATGAAAACTTATCAATAAATGTGAAACTTTTAATGAATAAACTACTCATTAGATACATTTACGAGATTTTTTTCTCGTTTTCTTTGATGTTTTGTTGATTTTCTTTGTAACAACTATGAAGAACGCTGATTTTGTCTTGTTGACTGAGTAAAATCATTATGTATTCAAGCTGGCCGCCATTAATTCTGAAAAATATTCAAATTACACTTAACTAATTGCATATTTTTAGTTTATCAAATATGCAAAAATATTTAAGTGGCCATTATCATTATCGTTAATATACCTATGATACAAAAAGAAAATAAATATCCATTACCGAAAGTGTAAAAACAAATCTTGTTAAATATTAATGGTGAAATTATTTCTGCAATTGAGTTTTCGAAAAAAAAATCTACTGTAACAGAATTGGAGGGTTTCTGTAAAATTAAAATCAAACATAGTTTTTTTAATGTGTTTTAGTATCGAACCTTTTTATTTAAAAGATTCGTGACTTTTTGAAACACTTTTAGTGGAGAGAAAGAAATTCTTTTGCATCTTATATTTTTTTTATATTCGGCCATTTTTTATTTTTGTTTTGTATTCGGCCATTTTTTTATTTTTTGTTTTATATTCGGCCATTTTTTTATTTTTGTTTTATATTCGGCCATTTTTTTTTTTATATTTGTTTTATATTCGGCCATTTTTTATCACAAATTGTAAAATTCCATGTGCTGCAAATTGTCTTTTCTTTGTTGTTTGGGTTAGAATTTTTACTGGATTTTATTTTTACATGGATCAGCACTTTTAGAAAGAAAAAGGGAAAAACTTGTGATATATTCCTTATCTTTTCTTTTCGTATTTTCCTTTTTTTTACCTGTGGGTACTACATATTTATAACACAATTATTCTGTCCAACTTGATCTGGCCACAACGGTGTATTTTCCCTGGTGTTGGAACGAGGAATTGGGATCGGAAAAATTTGTGCCTATTTTCTGATGCCTAGAATTATTATTTTAATTGTTTTTTTTTATTAAAACTTAATTCTCTATTGTGGTTATTAATAATAAAATGATAATTATTTATTGATTTTAAACTAGCGGAAAAACTAGACTATAGATCAGCAAACCACCACCACTATCATCACTACCACCATCACCACCGCCACCATCATCACCTCCAAAAATGTATTTTTACTTTAGCATAAATATATACACATTATGCATGGGTTTTTAAGGTAATCCAAGAATTAAAATAAAAATAAAATAAAAACAACTATCTGGCTAAATATTTAGATATTAAAAAAAGATCGGAATCGATAATTATTTCCAAATCGGGAATTTAGAACAGAATCGATAATTGTAAAAATAAATTGGATCATCCCATCACTAATTTTGACATGACTTTGATTGGTTAAACAATTGCAGTTTTTCTTTGTTAGTTTTATTATGTTACGAACGAGTGTGATTGAATTAAGGAAACGGCGAGTTAATTTGCGTGAGGTTTTGAGGTGATACTTTTGCTTTTATTACGTTAAATTAGAATAGTAGCTACGAAGCGATAAAACATATTCACCAGATGAAAAAACACAATAAAGAACAAATATGACGTCATCAAAATAAAATATTTTATTAATTTTGAAAACTTAATTTTTTTAATGTAGCATAATTATTAAAAAAAAATAGGAGAGACATGAATAGACTATGCATTTTATCGTTTGCAAGAAGAAAATAGCAATTTAATATTTCAATTACATTTTTATTCATTAAAAGTGTTATGGCTTTGTTTAATGCTATGTCTATTATCATAATAACAAAAAGTTATTAGTGTTATGGCTTCGATTAATGTTATAAACATTATCATACTAAAAAAAACATTAACAGTGTTTAAGGTTATCTTTGGTTCACCGACTTTATCAGATTTGGACCTCGTCCGTTTGTCCGTTCATTCTCAATAACGACTCAATAACACCCAATAACTCAATAACACTCAATAACTCAATAACTACTCAATAACACTTAATAACTCAATAATACAATAACAATTAAATAACTCAATAACGCAATAACACTCAATAACTCTCAATAACTCTCAATAACGACTCAATAACTACTCAATAGCTCAATAATACTCAATAACCTAATAACTACTCAATAACGTGTAGTAGCTGTTCTGATGTTACACTTATCCTCTCCTGTCCTTGGTCAGTGAAGAACTCTTTCTAGATTGAATTAATTATTAAAAATATTTGTTCCACTTAAGACCACCCTCTTTTTGGGGAGTTGGATTTTTTCCGTATTAGCAATTGACTTTGTATTTAACTTTGCCATCATGAGGTGGGGGGGGGGGCAACTAAATAGGAATATTTTGAAAGTTTCTGTCAAAATTTCAAGCATATTGAATTGCTTGGATCAATGTAAATGACTGTCAGTTGAAGAAGACAAGACTACATTTTGTCATTTTCATGGGGGGGGGGGTAGGGTTAGGCTACCTATTTTTTCCTTTTCATTATTGTTCTCTCTCTCTCTCTCTCTCTCTCTCTCTCTCTCTCTCTCTCTCTCTCTCTCTCTCTCTCTCTCTATTATTGGAAACGCTAAAAAAAATAATTGGTATCCATAAGATATGATTATGTAATGTGGGGCTAGAAACTCTACTTTTAATTTTAGCCTGACAGAGCTACTAGCGGAGAGCCTTCTCCTCTACAAGGCATCCATTCATGTGCGTGTTTATTATGACAAACGGGATGATGATAGACAGTTTAACTTTAATATACTTGGAACCACCCACTCATCATATAAGAGGTGTTTTCTCTGTGTTTGTCGGTCAAAACTTTCTAAACAAATATCTTAACTCATTCTAAGAATGGAAAATATTGCGTAAGTACTAAGTAAAAGATTCCCTATAAATACATCGAGAATATCTTCAGACATCTTCAGTTTGATGTTCTATGAATTGAGCTATTTAGATTTTCTTATAAATAGAGCTTAAAACATTACGATAACAAAATAATTATAGCTTTGACGTGACGTCATAGATTTATGATTGACGTTATGTTTAAAAAATCAAATATTCAAACATAAGCGATAAAAAAAATAAATGAATAGTTGAACATTATCAATAGAGTTGGAAATTTTTAATAGTCAAAAACAATCAATTATATAAATCTAAGTCGTCTGTGTGTTTGTGTGTCCGCTAAAAACTTTTGTCATCCGCATCGTACAGACACGAACGCGGTATCGTTAGAAAGGATGATCTCTCGGACACATAATATCGAAAAATTGGAAAAATCGTCAATTATTTCGTGTAGAAATGTCGTTTTGTTTGAAGAGGGTCAGATAAAAACCTTGCTTTCAACGCGGTTTGCAAACTACGCATGTGCAAACCATCGTTACGTTCTTTCGTTTTAAAAAGCTAAACTTGCGATGTGGTAGTAACGAAAACACCTGGACATGGATGCGAAAAGGACATATAAACCGAGAAACTGAATCCCTAATAACCGCAGCACAAGATAACTCGATAAGAACCAACCATATCAAAGCAAGGATCGATAAAACACAAGAAAACAAGGGTCAAGGAGGATGGAAAGACCGAGGAGGGAGCACTGGCCAGACCTCCGCTGGACAAGTGCGAAGAGAACTGGGATCTTGGGGAGGCTTAGTTCCACTCAAATTTCAGTATAAACCAATGGCCACTTCCAGCGAGAAATCAATGGTAAGAGGCTGCTGCGATGATGCAAATTTATTTGTAAATGCTATCGAAGGAGGAGGAGAGAGCTGGACGTCTGGGGAGACTTGTTGTTACTCAGCTTCCAGAGAACACCACAGGTCTCCAATCAGATCGTTTGCTGACTCGTGTGAAAGCTCCAGGTGAGCCAATAATAATAATAATAATAATAATAAACATTGAGGCGATCTGAGCACGTAACAGAGTTAATAAACTGCAACTTTATCTTTCATGTCAATACACGGTATCAACAACAAATCCACGTGGCTCGGTCCCCAATCCCCCTCAAACTCCTCTATTGGGATGCAATAAAACTCACCCGGTCCTTCGGCCTTGGATTCGGCTGGACGAGGAGATAAATAATTCAGCATTGCTACCGCTGGATGTTAACTTCGATACGGTACATATACTACATGAACTTTTCTGCTCGAGTAGGACTTCCTGACCTCTGTGTCTTTATTCCTACTCATGGACTTATTCTAATACTAACACTCTTCTCCTCTGCAATTCCTCTTCTACACAACGAAAATAATCGATAGAGTGGTTTTTAAATGGCAGAATGAGACGTTTTCGTTCTATTCTACAATTTTCCTTCATTTTGTCGAGAATCAATGAAATTGTTTCTGTTGGCAGATGTTAAGAAGATTGGAAAGAAATCAAAACGAATTCGCTGATCGTTAGGACAAAAAAAAAGAAAACGATTTTTTTTTATTATTATTTCACTTTCAAAAATTTGATACAAAAGTTTGATATGTATCTTCAGTTAATAGCCTGTCAGATATTTTTATTTCCAATATAAGAATGGATTATCTGCCTACATCTTGAACATCTTGCTAATCAGATTGCACGTGTAATAAGAGTGGATGTAATGAGACGAAAAGCACATTACCTTTTCCGGGACTCTTTACTCATCTCTCTCTCTCTCTCTCTCTCTCTATCTATCTATCTATCTATCTATCTATATATATATATATATATATATATATATATATATATATATACTGTGTAAGCAAAAACAAGACTTCAAAACAAGGTGTCGGTGGCAACAAAAAGTGTATTTCAATTTACGTTACAATTGTTTCCATGTCCAGTTCGACGATTTCAAGCATTATGTCGTTTGAAAATTTTCAAAACCAGCATGCTTGAAATTGTTGAACTGGACATGGAAACAATTGTAACGTAAATTGAAATACACTTTTTGTTGCCACCAATACCTTGTTTTGAAATCTAGTTTTTGCTTACACAGTATATTAATGCTCAATTATAAAATGTGATAATTTTGTAGCTTACTCTTTAAGTCAACCATTTTTGGCTTAAAACTCATTGGTATATGAAAATTTACTGAATTTCATGAACTCAGTATAATTACATATAAGTCTATATACACTTGTGCCCGATATTATTCATACCCCTCGGATCTTTGAGATTTCTATAAGAATATTGCTCAAACCAGAAGATAGACAATATTAAAGGGATTTCAAACAATAAATCAAGCATAAGCATTTAATTTAAACTCAACAAATAAATAAATTATGCAAGTTTGAAACACTATACTAAGAAAAACAATAATGGCACTAGTTCAAAATTATTCATACCTCTCTTACTAATAGTCAATAGCATGCCCTTTATTCTTAATAACTGCCTGTAACCGTTTTGGATATTTATCAACAAGATTTTTACAAGCATCAACACTGATTTTTGACCATTCTTCAATGCAGTAGTTCTCTTAATCCCTCAAATTTCTAGGTTTCCGCTTTTTAACCTCAGTTTTCAATATGTGCCAGAGGTTTTCGATAGGGTTCAGGTCGGGACTCTGGCTAGGCCATTCCAAAACATTAATGTGATTATCCTCAAACCATTTCCTGACTATTTTGGCAGTATGTTTTGGATCATTATCCTGTTGAAGGACCCAGTTTGGTCCTAAATGGAGCTTCTCCGCATCCTGTCTAATGTTTTTCTGGAGTATCTCCAAATATTGCTCCTTCTTCATGGTTCCATCTATCTTGACCAAACTACCTGGACCACTAGCTGAAAAGGAGCCCCAAAACATTAGGCTACCACCACCATGTTTCAACGTGGGTATGGTGTTCTTTGGGTTGTAAGCTTCTCCTTTCTTCCTCCAAACGTAAGAAGCATCCATATGGCCAAACAATTCAATTTTTGTTTCGTCAGTCCACAAAATACTTGAGAAAACGGACTCTGGAGAATTCACATGGGTCCTAGCAAACTTTAGACGTGCTGCAAGGCGTTTTCCGGTGTGCAATGGAGTCCTTCTTGGTCTTCTTCCTTTCAGACCATTTTCATGCAGAGTCCTTTGCAATGTTTGCCTTGATATTTTTATGCCAGAAGACTCCAGATTTTCTAAAATGTCCTTAGTAGTGGTGGTTGGATTTGCATTAACACTTCTTACAATATTCCTGGTGGCTCTAGCAGACAGTTTCCTTTTCCTTCCTCTACCAATCAAGTTGTTTGTTGTGTGGTGGCTCTGAAATTTTTTGATGATGCTCTGTACTGTTGCTGTAGGGACCTCAAATTTCTTGGAAATTGACTTGTAACCTAAACCATCATTATGTGAATTCACAATTTTAGTCCTAAGATCATTATTAAGCTCTTTTTTCTTCCCCATTCTAATAATTTTTATTCTTTTATTGGTTTTCAGTTGATATCATTTTAATTTCTGAAAAATGCAAAAAACGAAATGAAATTAATCAAAGGTTGTATAAAAGCATTCAAAATAAGAATCAAACAGGAAACAAACAGTCAGAAACTCGATTAATACTGAAAAAATAAGGGGGTATGATTATTTTTGAACATTGCAGATTTTATAAATAGCTGTATATTTCTTTTATTACAAGTATCCCGAGATTTTAAAATGACGAAAATGATCAGAAGAGGTTTATTAAGAATATGTATCAATATGGACGTAAACAATAAATTCTTACAAAGTTACACCTAATAAACTCAATTTTCAAGAGGGGGTATGAATAATATCGGGCACAAGTGTATATATATATATATATATATATATATATATATATATATATATATATATATATATATATACATATATATATGTATAAAGGAAAAAGTGGCACGCACGTTTTGTATGTCCAAGAAAGGCTTTTTTTCGAGGGGGGGGTCTCGAGAGGGTTGCTATTTTGGAGAATTTCTTATATACTCCCTAGATTATAATATGTACGTTTTATGAACGGACATCGTGTCTACATTTATTTTGATCGACTTTTATAAAATTCACACTATTCTGTCCTTTCGCGTGTTTGTTCGTCTTTTTCGTATAAATAAAGCGAAACTAATCGAATCAGTTCACCGATTTCCGGTTGGGAACTCCAGAAACACAATTAGCTTTGATCAACGTGGGGAAACCCCTTCATATCATACAATTGCTATTCATTTGGTGATCCCCTTTTCTTGGGGAAGCAGATTTCCCCCAACATTGTGGGGAAGCAGAAACTGCCCTGCAGCCAACCTTCGTTTCTGCGCCTGCGTGCTTTTTAACTTATTCACTTCAAGTCAACTTTTTGATTGAGATCAGTTAATTTGAACGCTTTTTATTTCCTCTCGCCTCGTAGCGTAGCGGTAAGATCTAAGCTTTTCTTACACTTTCTTTCCCGCCTTCACGTCACGGGTTCGAGCCTGCCTGCCTACTATCACTTTTTTCCAAACACCTGGGCAACCCACCTGAGCTAGTTTTTTAATGGAGAAGAGTTCTGATGTCGTGTCAACCTACTCATTTTTTAGATGAGGAGTGATAATTTGAATTGGATTATCTGGACTATTGTTTTCGTCTTGAGCGTTATTCACACAACGTTTGAGCCGAAGTAACATATGGGTTTTGTTAAACTATGCAATAACAACTCCATACAAAAAGCAAGATTGACACGAACCATTTAATGTGTGGGATAGCTTTTAAGCACAATAAAAGTTTGGTTTAAATTTGATTGCTAAAAGCTCAGTTTTATGCATGGAATGAAAGAGAAAGGAAGGAATTGAAGGACTAGTTTTTTTGTCTTTTTTAATTTTTTTTATTACATTTTCACCCCAAACAAGACACATTGCCACTTTGGTGTAGGGTGCTACTATCAGGGGCAGCAACTACTGGGGCACTATATTGGGATTTGGGCAGCAAGATGTCGGTTCACGTTACACTTGAACTTCTGCATGTCAGTACAGTTAGGGAAGCAGGGACCTGGAATGGAATTCTAGAGTCTAGCGGTTCTGGGGAAAAAACTACTGGAGTAGAAAGATCTTTTACATCTAGGGATCTCTACTGTGTGGGGATGGGATTTAGCTGCCTGTCGGGTTTGTCGAAGGTGTCTACGTCGTGGGGGCACAAGTGTCTGCAGTTCGTCAGAGCATTCTCCATTAAATACTTGTGGAACAGGCAGAGGGATGCAACGTTTCGTCGATTGGACAGAGGCTGAAGCTTAGATGACAGTTCAGGGCCTATCAGATTGGCGACTCTCTTTTGAACTTTGTCTAGGAGCGAGGGACTAGCAGCAAATGCACCAGCCCAAATATGACAACAATACTCCATACATTGGCGAATGGTGGCTTTACAAAGGTACAGGATACTTTCAGGTGTCAGTAGTTTTCTAGCACGGTAGAGAGAGCCTACCTTTTTCGCAGCGGCCCTGGCAATGCTTTCAATATAATTGTTCTAACTCATGTTTGCTGTGAACGTTAGGCCAAGCAGTTTGAAAGATGTACTCTCAGACAGGGAGTCACTGGCCGTTGCTATTGGTGGCAGAGAAGGTTTCTTGTAATTATTGAAGGAAACCAGTTTAGTCTTGGCAGCATTGAATGTGACCATCCATTTATGTCCCGATTCCACTACAGATTGGAGGTCATCCTCTAGTGTTTTTGCCATTTCTTTAGTTATGTGTTCATTTGTTTTCCTGTCATGCCTGTTATAGAGTGTAGTGTCATCAGCATATATACCCATTTCAGAGGCAGTTTTGTCAGGGAGGTCATTAATAAATATTAGGAACAACAGAGGTCCAAGGATAGACCCCTGAGGCACTCCCGCATTTATATCACACTGTTTAGATGTACGACCGTCGAGGACAACCTGGATTTAATTATGTTAAGTATTCTACCAGTGATGCTGTATGATTTAATTTTCCTGAGGAGACCCTCATGCCATACCCTGTCAAAAGCCTTAGATATATCTAGAGCTACCGCTCTGCCCTCCCCCGCTTTGTCCAGTGAATGGTATATACGTTCAGAGATTAGAGTGAGGATGTCAGCTGTGGAACGGGCTTGTCTAAATCCATATTGTTTGTTGGTCAGAAGTTTAGCATCTGTAAGGTGCCGGACTAGAGCATGGTTAATTATGATCTCAAATATTTTGGCGAAAAGTGGGAGGAGGCTAATGGGGCGATAATTTGATGAGTCAGTTCTTTCGCCAGAATTCTTGAATACTGGTACCACAGAAGCAGTTTTCCAACAGCCCGGAAAGCATGATTCATTAAGGCATTTGTTGTAGAGTTTGGAGAGAACTGGAGCTACTTCGGCTGAGCACTTTTTTAATAGCACAGCTGGGATGAGATCAGGTCCACATGCTTTTGAAGTGTCAAGGTTTTTTATGATAGCGTGTACCTGAGTAGGGGTGATTTTTAGATCGTCTAGCGTGGTGTCTGTCCGCAAAGGAAAGTCAGGCAGGGGGTGGTTGGAAGGGTCCAGTGCTTTTAAGAGTACTTATTCCTTTTGCAATGCGAATCTCTTCAGTTTTCGATGGTCTTGTAGCAGTTCTTAGCAGAGAAGTGTTGTCGGCTTTAACTTCGAAAGCGGATTTTCTTATCGCTTGACCCTATGTCTATCTTTTTTTCTCTTGGTCCCTTTTCTTTCTTCTCTCCCTCGCTTCATAAAACGTTGACTATTTATATCTCCCCACCGGCTTCTACAACACGCCGGCTGTTCATCGTTTATTTTAGGCGCGCACACTTTTCATTGGCTAGATTATTTTTTCTATTTTTCTATTTTTCTGATCGGAAGGGTGCGTGGAGTTGATGCGCAGAGACACTTTTGTACACTTTGTATCTCACAGCTGATGAGTCAACATCTGGTAAGGAGTTTTATTATTTTTATTCATAGATCCCCACAAACCTCCGATCTGCTCCAGTTGTATCTTGTCGAACTTGGGAACCTTTCTGTCAAACTCGTGAATCTGCACGAAGTTTCGAACGGAAAAATTTATTTAATCTATGGTGGGTAGTATGCTTTTGTTCCGTCAGCCATGATTAGGTAGAAGTCTTAAGTAATTCGTCATTGCATTTTTGAGTATCGCCAGCACTAAGGAGTGAAAATTCAGTTTTCACAAAAGTGTAACTTAGGTCCGAATTTTTACTCAGATTGCCTCAAAGTTATTATCTAAAACGATCATTCTTAGATGCGTTTACTGCATTTTTTTTTTTTTGTAGTGCGATAGATTAGAAATTGATATGCGAAACGAACGAGCATAAGCAACTTATCGAACTGATATAAACTTATAGTAAAAATTTACTTTATCCGTTACGCTATGGGTTTTCATGGGTTCACATGAAGAACAATAATTTAAATAATTCGAATCATGCAAAATCGTACGTTTCTGTAGATGTTTATAAAAAAACATTAAAATAATTGTTTATTGCATTATTACATTATTATTTTATTATTTTATTACATTATTATTGTTTCTATGTTGCAAAATCACGCTGAGACACATGTCAGCCTATGTGGAGTAATCATGCTGATAAACTGGTTCTAATGTTTATCATTTGTCTACTAGAGTGTCGTAATACTGATCAGTGTCTTTTTTGTTGATGTTTATTTTTTTTTCGGTCTCGATCTCTATTCTATTACAATGAAATTATATATACACACATACATGCATACATACATACATACATACATACATACATACATGATGATTGCAACGTCTTGTCAGACGAGTGCCACTCCCTCAGACATTTAAAATCCATGAGCCCAAATGCCTGAGGGAGTATCTATACAAAGATGATGTTACAGAGTCTTAGCTTTGTACGACAGCTAAGTCTCTCTCTCGGTTCAACATGTTGAGATCCAGCAACAAGCACGAGCAAGATAGCCAGCAACAAATTAAACTGCAGACCAGCTTAATGCGGGTACTGGTCTCCCGCTTTATGGTTTTTTAAATCAGAGATTTGCTTCTCCTAGAAAGGTTGCCTTCATCACGGCTTACAGGAGCCCTCTCCACCTCAATACACATATGATGATTGCAACGTCTTGTCAGACGGGTGCCACTCCCTCAGAGATTTAAAATCCATGAGCCCAAATGTCTGAGGGAGTATCTATACAAAGATGATGTTACAGAGTCTTAGCTTTGTATGACAGCTAAGTCTCTCTCTCGGTTCAACATGTTGAGATCCAGCAACAAACAAGAGCAAGATAGCCAGCAACAAATTAAACTGCAGACCAGCTTAATGCGGGTACTGGTCTCCCGCTTTATGGTTTTTAAATCAGAGATTTGCTTCTCCTAGAAAGGTTGCCTTCACCACGGCTTACGGGAGCCCTCTCCACCCCAATACACATATACACACACACAAATATACACGGTGCTAGTTGGCCGTTGACCCAGAAAAAGAGTTCATTCGCCCTTTGGAAGGTCTTGTTTTTAATCCTTCAGGGAGACTAGCCGCCCTCCTCACCAAACAAGTCTGGTGGGGGAATCAGTTTAGTCGCCGGTGACCCGACCATGAGGCATACATATATACACACATACATACACACATACATACATACACACATACATACATACATACATACATACATACACACATACATACACGCATACACACATACATACACACACACATACATACACACATACATACATACATACATACATACATACATACACACACGCATACACACATACATAGATACACGCATACACACATACATACACACATACATACATACATACATACATACATATGGGAGAGAAATACGCCTTTGCGATTATATTTCACTCTTTTCTATACTAATCCACTCGTTTACAAACTCAATGCTTGCCAAACATAACAACAGAGCATTTATAAATGAATGAGTTCGTTCCTTATAGACTCCGAAACGGCTGAACGGATTTTCTTTAAAATTTACAGAATTTTAGTATATAAGTCTGGGAGTGATCTTAGTTAAGTTTTGTCCCAAATATCCCCTATGATTACCGATAATCGAAACCGTTATTTTAATTTATCTATAATCTAATGTTGTTGCTTAGCAACAATGCTAGAACAACGGGCCATGATAATTATACTGTGAGTAAGTTTATTGCGTGGTGTTTTGGGTTTTTTTTTGTTTGTTTGTTTGTTGTTTTTTGCATAACGTTATCTGTAGGTTCAAACTCTGCACATAAATTTCTTAATTTTTTTTTCAGTAACTGCAAAGAATTTTATAAGACTTGAAAATTTAGGTGTTTTTCTTTTTTCTTTTATTTATTTTATTTATTTTTTTATATTTTGGATGACGTGGTCTGTAGGTTCAAACCTCGCACTTAAATTTCTTAATGTTTCTTTTTCGTACACTCGAAAGTTTATATAAAATAATTTTATAAAAGAAACAGTAGGTTCTCTAGAGTGCAATGTACAATAACATATATTTTGGACTAAGTTACTGCATGGAGGCATGTGAAGCATCTTCCCGGACGATTTCACGGATTTCGATGACAATAAAAACATAGGAGTGTAAAATATTTGTTGATCATCATTCAATCCCGGGCATTACCTAATTTTTATCTGCATGTTTTTCTTTTACATTTTATTTTGTACTCGTGTATTTGTTTATTTATCAATTATTATAGGTAGAATATTATTGTTGTTGTTCCTGCTGTTATTATTATTATTATTATTATTATTATTATTTATTAACGGTTTCTGTGTGTGTGTGTGTGTGTGTGTGTGTGTGTGTGTGTGTGTGTGTGTGTGTTTACATGAAGGTCACCACTTATCAAGGCCCGGAGGCCTTGTTGTTATCCTAAGGTAAAGTTTATCTTATGTATATATACGTTTGCTATTTCATTTCTGCAGTTTAATAACTTTTGGTGTTCTTTAAATATAAGGATAACTAATTTATCATTCAAACATAGTCTACACGGGTTGTCTAAGTTTCTACATGGTGGCGCCTGTCGTACTATTTCCTGCTCTATTATCGGCGATCGTTCACTTCCCCTGAGCTCCCAGTAATGGTTCACTAAAAAATAAAAATAACAGATGAATAAATCCTTCATGCTTGATATAAAATTTCAGAGAATTACAATTCAGATAGAAACTATGGGCCATACTAGTGATTTTGGCCAATATCTCCATTTAAATATTTTGTGAGTAAATTACATTTCCGGTGTTCAAGTCTGCCATTTTTGTGTCTGGAGCCGTTGTGTTTTATTGTTCAGTTGTACATTTTGGAATGAAATTGTGTTATTGCTTTCACCTTTTGGTATGCAGTGCACATGCATTAGTCTATGAAACTGAAAATTCAGAACAAAAAGAGATGTTGAACAAAATTTTTTTAAATTAACTAAAAAGAGAAATCGAAATCCATTAAAAGCAGAATAGTAAAATAGGCACATGAGAACGAAGGGGAAAAAGAAAATAGGCACATAAAAACGAAGGGGAAAAAGAAAGTAGGCACATAAAAGCGAAGAAGAAAATAAAAATAAGCACATAAAAACGAAGAGAAAAATGAAAATAGGCGCATAAAAACGAAGAAAATGAAAATAGCACATATAAATGAAGAGAAAAATGAAAATAGGTACATAAAAAACAAATAGAAAAATGAAAATAGGCACATAAAAACAAAGGGAAAAATGAAAATAGGCACATAAAAACAAAGAGGAAAATGAAAATAGGCACATAAAAACGAAGAGAAAAATGAAAATAGGCACATTTTTTTTACACGGTGGTCACCACTTATCAAGGCCCAGAAGCCACTCAGGGATGAGGGTTATTGCAAGTACAGTACGTTAGTGTGGAGATTTGATGAAGTGTTTACTTAAGGGGCGATTCATTAGGAATTTGTTAACGTTGGACTTGAACAAATCCAAGTTGTAGTCAGGTGGGAAGCAGGTAGACGGAACAGAGTTCCACAAGTGTGCAGTTCTAAGAAAGAAGCTTTGTTCATGGAATCCACGTTTGGATTTAGGCACAGATAAAGAGTGGGGGAAATTTTTCACAGTGGATTCAGCTAGACGGGTGTTTTTCGTGAAAGATTGGCGAAGGGGGACCAGAGATTGGAGTTCAGACGAGTACCTGCCATGGAAATAATGATAAAACAAGGATAGGCCCGCAACGTCTCTTCTGTGGGAGAGAGGTTGCAGTGTAGAGAAAAGGGCATCACCCACTAAGCCACGAAATCTATTTTGTACTCTGTCAAGGCAGGATAGGCTATTTTTTGCTGCTCCTGGCCAGATATGGCAGCAGTATTCCATCCATAAAAACAAAGAGGAAAATAAAAATAGGCACATAAAAACGAAGAAGAAAATGAAAATAGGCACATAAAAACGAAGAGGAAAATGAAAATAGGCACATAAAAATGAAGAGGAAAATAAAAATAGGCACATAAAAATGAAGAGGAAAATAAAAATAGGCACATAAAAACAAAGAGGAAAATGAAAATAGGCACATAAAAACGAAGAGGAAAATGAAAATAGGCACATAAAAACGAAGAGGAAAATAAAAATAGGCACATAAAATGAAGAGGAAAATAAAAATAGGCACATAAAAACAAAGAGGAAAATGAAAATAGGCACATAAAAACGAAGGGGAAAATAAAAATAGGCACATAAAAATGAAGAGGAAAATAAAAATAGGCACATAAAAACGAAGAAGAAAATGAAAATAGGAACATAAAAAAAAAGGGGAAAATAAAAAAAGGCACATAAAAACGAAGAGGAAAATAAAAATAGGCACATAAAAACGAAGAGGAAAATAAAAATAGGCACATAAAAACGAGGAGGAAAATAAAAATAGGCGCATAAAAACGAAGAGGAAAAAGAAAATAGGAACATAAAAACAAAGAGGAAAATGAAAATAGGAACATAAAAACAAAGAGGAAAATAAAAATAGGAACATAAAACCAACGAGGAAAATAAAAATAGGCACATAAAAACGAAGAAGAAAAAGAAAATAGGAACATAAAAGCAAAGAGGAAAATGAAAATAGGATCATAAAAACGAAGAGGAAAAAGAAAATAGGAACATAAAAACAAAGAGGAAAATGAAAATAGGAACATAAAAACAAAGAGGAAAATAAAAATAGGAACATAAAAACAACGAGGAAAATAAAAATAGGCACATAAAAACAAAGAGGAAAATAAAAATAGGAACATAAAAACGAAGAGGAAAAAGAAAATAGGAACATAAAAACAAAGAGGAAAATGAAAATAGGAACATAAAAACGAAGAGGAAAAAGAAAATAAGAACATAAAAACAACGAGGAAAATAAAAATAGGAACATAAAAACGAAGAGGAAAAAGAAAATAGGAACATAAAAACAAAGAGGAAAATGAAAATAGGAACATAAAAACGAAGAGGAAAATAAAAATAGGCACATAAAAACGAAGAGGAAAAAGAAAATAGGAACATAAAAACAAAGAGGAAAATAAAAATAAGAACATAAAAACAAAGAGGAAAATAAAAATAGGAACATAAAACCAACGAGGAAAATAAAAATAGGCACATAAAAACGAAGAAGAAAAAGAAAATAGGAACATAAAAGCAAAGAGGAAAATGAAAATAGGATCATAAAAACGAAGAGGAAAAAGAAAATAGGAACATAAAAACAAAGAGGAAAATGAAAATAGGAACATAAAAACAAAGAGGAAAATAAAAATAGGAACATAAAAACAACGAGGAAAATAAAAATAGGAACATAAAACCAACGAGGAAAATAAAAATAGGCACATAACAACGCAGAGGACAATAAAAATAGGAACATAAAAACAACGAGGAAAAAGAAAATAGGAACATAAAAACAAAGAGGAAAATAAAAATAGGAACATAAAAACGAAGAGGAAAAAGAAAATAGGAACATAAAAACAAAGAGGAAAATGAAAATAGGAACATAAAAACAACGAGGAAAATAAAAATAAGAACATAAAAACAACGAGGAAAATAAAAAAAGGAACATAAAAACGAGTACCTGCCATGGAAATAATGATAAAACAAGGATAGGCTCGCAACGTCTCTTCTGTGGGAGAGAGGTTGCAGTGTAGAGAAAAGGGCATCACCCACTAAGCCACGAAATCTATTTTGTACTCTGTCAAGGCAGGATAGGCTATTTTTTGCTGCTCCTGGCCAGATATGGCAGCAGTATTCCATCCATAAAAACAAAGAGGAAAATAAAAGTAGGCACATAAAAACGAAGAAGAAAATAAAATAGGAACATAAAAACGAAGAAGAAAATGAAAATAGGCACATAAAAATGAAGAGGAAAATAAAAATAGGCACATAAAAATGAAGAGGAAAATAAAAATAGGCACATAAAAACAAAGAGGAAAATGAAAATAGGCACATAAAAACGAAGAGGAAAATAAATAGGCACATAAAAACGAAGAGGAAAATAAAAATAGGCACATAAAAATGAAGAGGAAAATAAAAAAAGGCACATAAAAACAAAGAGGAAAATGAAAATAGGCACATAAAAACGAAGGGGAAAATAAAAATAGGCACATAAAAATGAAGAGGAAAATGAAAATAGGCACATAAAAACGAAGAAGAAAATGAAAATAGGCACATAAAAACGAAGGGGAAAATAAAAATAGGCACATAAAAACGAAGAGGAAAATAAAAATAGGCACATAAAAACGAAGAGGAAAATAAAAAAAGGCATATAAAAACGAGGAGGAAAATAAAAATAGGCACATAAAAACGAGGAGGAAAATAAAAATAGGCACATAAAAACGAAGAGGAAAATGAAAATAGGCACATAAAAACGAAGACAAAAATTAAAATAGGCACACAAAAACGAAGAAGAAAATGAAAATAGGCACATAAAAACGAACAGAAAATGAAAATAGGCACATAAAAATGAAGAGAAAAATGTAAATAGGCACATAAAAACGAAGAAGAAAATGAAAATAGGCACATAAAAACGAAGGGGAAAATAAAAATAGGCACATAAAAACGAAGAGGAAAATAAAAATAGGCACATAAAAACGAAGAGGAAAATAAAAATAGGCACATAAAAACGAAGAGGAAAAAGAAAATAGGAACATAAAAACAAAGAGGAAAATGAAAATAGGAACATAAAAACAAAGAGGAAAATGAAAATAGGAACATAATAACGAAGAGGAAAAAGAAAATAGGAACATAAAAACAAAGAAGAAAATGAAAATAGGAACATAAAAACGAGTACCTTCCATGGAAATAATGAGAAAACAAGGATAGGCTCGCAACGTCTCTTCTGTGGGAGAGAGGTTGCAGTGTAGAGAAAAGGGCATCACCCACTAAGCCACGAAATCTATTTTGTACTCTGTCAAGGCAGGATAGGCTATTTTTTGCTGCTCCTGGCCAGATATCGCAGCAGTATTCCATCCATAAAAACAAAGAGGAAAATAAAAATAGGCACATAAAAACGAAGAAGAAAATGAAAATAGGCACATAAAAACGAAGAGGAAAATGAAAATAGGCACATAAAAACGAAGAGGAAAATGAAAATAGGCACATAAAAATGAAGAGGAAAATAAAAATAGGCACATAAAAATGAAGAGGAAAATAAAAATAGGCACATAAAAACAAAGAGGAAAATGAAAATAGGCACATAAAAACGAAGAGGAAAATGAAAATAGGCACATAAAAACGAAGAGGAAAATAAAAATAGGCACATAAAAATGAAGAGGAAAATAAAAATAGGCAAATAAAAACGAAGGAGAAAATGAAAATAGGCACATAAAAACGAAGGGGAAAATAAAAATAGGCACATAAAAACGAAGAGGAAAATAAAAATAGGCATATAAAAACGAGGAGGAAAATAAAAATAGGCACATAGAAACGAGGAGGAAAATAAAAATAGGCACATAAAAACGAAGAGGAAAAAGAAAATCGGAACATAAAAACAAAGAGGAAAATGAAAATAGGAACATAAAAACGAAGAGGAAAAAGAAAATAGGAACATAAAAACAACGAGGAAAATAAAAATAGGAACATAAAAACGAAGAGGAAAAAGAAAATAGGAACATAAAAACAAAGAGGAAAATAAAAATAGGCACATAAACACGAAGAAGAAAATGAAAATAGGCACATAAAAACGAAGAAGACAATGAAAATAGGCACATACAAACGAACAGAAAAAAAAATTAGGCACATAAAAATGAAGAGAAAAATGTAAATAGGCACATAAAAACGAAGAAGAAAATAAAAATAGGCACATAAAAACAAAGAAGAAAATGAAAATAGGCACATAAAAACGAAGAAGAAAATGAAAATAGGCACATAAAAACGAACAGAAAATGAAAATAGGCACATAAAAACGAAGAAAAAAATGAAAATAGGCACATAAAAACGAAGAAGAAAATGAAAATAGGCACATAAAAACGAAGAAGAAAATGAAAATAGGCACATAAAAACGAAGGGGAAAATAAAAATAGGCACATAAAAACGAAGAGGAAAATAAAACTAGGCACATAAAAACGAAGAGGAAAATAAAAATAGGCACATAAAAACGAAGAGGAAAAAGAAAATAGGAACATACAAACAAAGAGGAAAATAAAAATAGGAACATAAACACGAGGAGGAAAATAAAAATAGGCACATAAAAACACACCGGGAAAATAAAAATAGGAACATAAAAACAAAGAGGAAAATAAAAATAAGCACATAAAAACAAAGAGGAAAATAAAAATAGGAACATAAAAACGAAGAGGAAAAAGAAAATAGGAACATAAAAACGAAGAGGAAAAAGAAAATAAGAACATAAAAACAAAGAGGAAAATGAAAATAGGAACATAAAAACGAAGAGGAAAAAGAAAATAGGAACATAAAAACAAAGAAGAAAATGAAAATAGGAACATAAAAACGAAGAGGAAAATAAAAATAGGCACATAAAAACGAAGAGGAAAAAGAAAATAGGAACATAAAAACAAAGAGGAAAATAAAAATAGGAACATAAACACGAGGAGGAAAATAAAAATAGGCACATAAAAACACACCGGGAAAATAAAAATAGGAACATAAAAACAAAGAGGAAAATAAAAAAAGGCACATAAAAACAAAGAGGAAAATGAAAATAGGCACATAAAAACGAAGGGGAAAATAAAAATAGGCACATAAAAATGAAGAGGAAAATGAAAATAGGCACATAAAAACGAAGAAGAAAATGAAAATAGGCACATAAAAACGAAGGGGAAAATAAAAATAGGCACATAAAAACGAAGAGGAAAATAAAAATAGGCACATAAAAACGAAGAGGAAAATAAAAATAGGCATATAAAAACGAGGAGGAAAATAAAAATAGGCACATAAAAACGAGGAGGAAAATAAAAATAGGCACATAAAAACGAAGAGGAAAATGAAAATAGGCACATAAAAACGAAGACAAAAATTAAAATAGGCACACAAAAACGAAGAAGAAAATGAAAATAGGCACATAAAAACGAACAGAAAATGAAAATAGGCACATAAAAATGAAGAGAAAAATGTAAATAGGCACATAAAAACGAAGAAGAAAATGAAAATAGGCACATAAAAACGAAGGGGAAAATAAAAATAGGCACATAAAAACGAAGAGGAAAATAAAAATAGGCACATAAAAACGAAGAGGAAAATAAAAATAGGCACATAAAAACGAAGAGGAAAAAGAAAATAGGAACATAAAAACAAAGAGGAAAATGAAAATAGGAACATAAAAACAAAGAGGAAAATGAAAATAGGAACATAATAACGAAGAGGAAAAAGAAAATAGGAACATAAAAACAAAGAAGAAAATGAAAATAGGAACATAAAAACGAGTACCTTCCATGGAAATAATGAGAAAACAAGGATAGGCTCGCAACGTCTCTTCTGTGGGAGAGAGGTTGCAGTGTAGAGAAAAGGGCATCACCCACTAAGCCACGAAATCTATTTTGTACTCTGTCAAGGCAGGATAGGCTATTTTTTGCTGCTCCTGGCCAGATATCGCAGCAGTATTCCATCCATAAAAACAAAGAGGAAAATAAAAATAGGCACATAAAAACGAAGAAGAAAATGAAAATAGGCACATAAAAACGAAGAAGAAAATGAAAATAGGCACATAAAAACGAAGAGGAAAATAAAAATAGGCACATAAAAATGAAGAGGAAAATAAAAATAGGCACATAAAAATGAAGAGGAAAATGAAAATAGGCACATAAAAACGAAGAGGAAAATGAAAATAGGCACATAAAAACGAAAAAGAAAATGAAAATAGGCACATAAAAACGAAGAAGAAAATAAAAATAGGCACATAAAAACGAAGAAGAAAATGAAAATAGGCACATAAAAACGAAGAGGAAAATGAAAATAGGCACATAAAAACGAAGAGGAAAATGAAAATAGGCACATAAAAATGAAGAGGAAAATAAAAATAGGCACATAAAAATGAAGAGGAAAATAAAAATAGGCACATAAAAACAAAGAGGAAAATGAAAATAGGCACATAAAAACGAAGAGGAAAATGAAAATAGGCACATAAAAACGAAGAGGAAAATAAAAATAGGCACATAAAAATGAAGAGGAAAATAAAAATAGGCAAATAAAAACGAAGAAGAAAATGAAAATAGGCACATAAAAACGAAGGGGAAAATAAAAATAGGCACATAAAAACGAAGAGGAAAATAAAAATAGGCATATAAAAACGAGGAGGAAAATAAAAATAGGCACATAGAAACGAGGAGGAAAATAAAAATAGGCACATAAAAACGAAGAGGAAAAAGAAAATCGGAACATAAAAACAAAGAGGAAAATGAAAATAGGAACATAAAAACGAAGAGGAAAAAGAAAATAGGAACATAAAAACAACGAGGAAAATAAAAATAGGAACATAAAAACGAAGAGGAAAAAGAAAATAGGAACATAAAAACAAAGAGGAAAATAAAAATAGGCACATAAACACGAAGAAGAAAATGAAAATAGGCACATAAAAACGAAGAAGACAATGAAAATAGGCACATACAAACGAACAGAAAAAAAAATTAGGCACATAAAAATGAAGAGAAAAATGTAAATAGGCACATAAAAACGAAGAAGAAAATAAAAATAGGCACATAAAAACGAAGAAGAAAATGAAAATAGGCACATAAAAACGAAGAAGAAAATGAAAATAGGCACATAAAAACGAACAGAAAATGAAAATAGGCACATAAAAACGAAGAAAAAAATGAAAATAGGCACATAAAAACGAAGAAGAAAATGAAAATAGGCACATAAAAACGAAGAAGAAAATGAAAATAGGCACATAAAAACGAAGGGGAAAATAAAAATAGGCACATAAAAACGAAGAGGAAAATAAAACTAGGCACATAAAAACGAAGAGGAAAATAAAAATAGGCACATAAAAACGAAGAGGAAAAAGAAAATAGGAACATACAAACAAAGAGGAAAATAAAAATAGGAACATAAACACGAGGAGGAAAATAAAAATAGGCACATAAAAACACACCGGGAAAATAAAAATAGGAACATAAAAACAAAGAGGAAAATAAAAATAAGCACATAAAAACAAAGAGGAAAATAAAAATAGGAACATAAAAACGAAGAGGAAAAAGAAAATAGGAACATAAAAACGAAGAGGAAAAAGAAAATAAGAACATAAAAACAAAGAGGAAAATGAAAATAGGAACATAAAAACGAAGAGGAAAAAGAAAATAGGAACATAAAAACAAAGAAGAAAATGAAAATAGGAACATAAAAACGAAGAGGAAAATAAAAATAGGCACATAAAAACGAAGAGGAAAAAGAAAATAGGAACATAAAAACAAAGAGGAAAATAAAAATAGGAACATAAACACGAGGAGGAAAATAAAAATAGGCACATAAAAACACACCGGGAAAATAAAAATAGGAACATAAAAACAAAGAGGAAAATAAAAAAAGGCACATAAAAACAAAGAGGAAAATAAAAATAGGCACATAAAAACGAAGAGGAAAAAGATAATAGGAACATAAAAACAAAGAGGAAAATGAAAATAGGAACATAAAAACGAAGAGGAAAAAGAAAATAGGAACATAAAAACGAAGAGGAAAAAGAAAATAGGAACATAAAAACAAAGAGGAAAATAAAAATAGGAACATAAAAACGAAGAGGAAAATAAAAATAGGAACATAAAAACGAAGAGGAAAATAAAAATAGGAACATAAAAACGAAGAGGAAAATAAAAATAGGCACATAAAAACGAAGAGGAAAATGAAAATAGGCACATAAAAACAAAGAGGAAAATAAAAATAGGCACATAAAAACAAAGAGGAGAATAAAAATAGGCACATAAAAACGAAGAGGAAAAAGAAAATAGGAACATAAAAACAAAGAGGAAAATTAAAATAGGAACATAAAAACGAAGAGGAAAATAAAAATAGGCACATAAAAACGAAGAGGGCAAAGTAAATAGGAACATAAAAACAAAGAGGAAAATGAACATGAGAACATAAAAACAAAGAGGAAAATAAAAATAGGAACATAAAAACAAAGAGGAAAATGAACATGAGAACATAAAAACAAAGAGGAAAATAAAAATAGGAACATAAAAACAAAAAGGAAAATAAAAATAGGAACATAAAAACGAAGAGGAAAATAAAAATAGGCACATAAAAACGAAGAGGAAAATGAAAATAGGCACATAAAAACAAAGAGGAAAATAAAAATAGGAACATAAAAACAAAGAGGAAAATAAAAATAGGCACATAAAAACGAAGAGGAAAATGAAAATAGGCACATTAAAACAAAGAGGAAAATGAAAATAGGAACATAAAAACAAAGAGGAAAAAAAAAGCACATAAAAACAAAGAGGAAAATAAAAATAGGCACATAAAAACGAAGAGGAAAATGAAAATAGGCACATAAAAACAAAGAGGAAAATGAAAATAGGCACATAAAAACAAAGAGGAAAATAAAAATAGGCACATAAAAACAAAGAGGAAAATGAAAATAGGAACATAAAAACGAAGAGGAAAATAAAAAAAAGCACATAAAAATGAAGAGGAAAATAAAAATAGGAACATAAAAACAAAGAGGAAAATAAAAATAGGAACATAAAAACGAAGAGGAAAATAAAAATAGGAACATAAAAACAAAGAGGAAAATAAAAATAGGCACATAAAAACAAAGAGGAAAATAAAAATAGGCACATAAAAACGAAGAGGAAAATAAAAATAGGAACATAAAAACGAAGAGGAAAATAAAAATAGGAACATAAAAACAAAGAGGAAAATAAAAATAGGAACATAAAAACAAAGAGGAAAATAAAAATAGGCACATAAAAACAAAGAGGAAAATAAAAATAGGAACATAAAAACAAAGAGGAAAATAAAAATAGGAACATAAAAACAAAGAGGAAAATAAAAATAGGCGCATATAAACAAAGAGGAAAATAAAAATAGGAACATAAAAACAAAGAGGAAAATAAAAATAGGAACATAAAAACAAAGAGGAAAATAAAAATAGGAACATAAAAACAAAGAGGAAAATGAAAATAGGAACATAAAAACAAAGAGGAAAATTAAAATAGGCACATAAAAACAAAGAGGAAAATAAAAATAGGCACATAAAAACGAGGAGGAAAATAAAAATAGGCACATAAAAACAAAGAGGAAAATGAAAATAGGAACATAAAAACAAAGAGGAAAATAAAAATAGGAACATAAAAACAAAGAGGAAAATAAAAATAGGCACATAAAAACGAAGAGGAAAATAAAAATAGGCACATAAAAACAAAGAGGAAAATAAAAATAGGAACATAAAAACAAAGAGGAAAATGAAAATAGGCACATAAAAACGAAGAGGAAAAAGAAAATAGGAACATAAAAACAAAGAGGAAAATGAAAATAGGAACATAAAAACGAAGAGGAAAAAGAAAATAGGAACATAAAAACGAAGAGGAAAAAGAAAATAGGAACATAAAAACAAAGAGGAAAAAGAAAATAGGCACATAAAAACAACGAGGAAAAAGAAAAAGCACAAAGTGGAAAAGAAGAAGGAAATTAATGGAAAATAGGAGGAAAAAGAAATTAAGATAAAAAGAAAGATATATAAAAAGGCAAGTATATAAAGAAGGATGTATATAAAAAGGAAAGGTGTCTGAAAGGGGGTATATAAAACGTCAGGTATATAGAAAAGGTGAGTTATAAAAAAAGAAAAGCGAAATAAATAAGAAATCTGAGAAATTGCATCAAGAAAACCAAAGAAAAAAAAGGAAAATATTGGACATAAAGTGTATAAAAAGAAAAGGAAAAAGAGAAAAGCACCTGAAAAATAAAATTGAAAAAATCTACAACGACAAGAAAAAAAAAGAAAGAAAAACGTGGGTGCAGACAAAATGAATAAAAAGAAAGAAAAACTGTCTTCCTGGTTTCTTCCATAATCAATCATCTACATTGATCGAAGCGGATCAATATTTTTGACAGAAACTATCAAACTTGTTAGACTTTTCCGAAATCTCTATTTCCAGAAACAATTCCGCTTTTTTAATCATCCGTATTTTGTCAAGAATTCTTTTTTGGACAAACAAAGTTTTTATATTTGAGATATTTTTATTAAGCGCCTTTCAGTCTTAAGAAACAAACGGTACTTTGTATCAGGATACCTACACGAAGTGTATATAGTGAAGTAAGAGTTGCGCAACTTCAAACTCGTCTCCTCCTGCTTAAGTCAGGTCGCAAGAAGCACAGGAGAACTGGAAACAATGTCGCGATAAACAGAGACATACTGGTGTTATCTTGGAGATTTTCTTCTAATAAACTAGTTGCACAACCAAGGCTTGGGGGTCTAGTCTATCCTATTTAATCTACAGATTGATAGAGCGTATATCGATTATTTTACATTTCTCAATCGAAATGAATGAAATTGACGCTCTTTGATAACTGTAACAACTATGCAGATTTGAACAAATAGTTATTGAATAATCGAAATTACCATGGAATAACTTCGACAATATTTATATAATACTAGCCTGGGTGCACGGCGTTGTCCGGGTGTTTGGATGTATGTGTTGAGCCTCCCCCCCCCAAAAAAAAAAGTTATAGTGGGTTGGCAGACTCGAACCCATACCGCGAAGGAGGAAAAGAATGTGAAAAAAAACGTGACGTCTTTGCCGCTGCGCCCATCGCCAAACCGGAAGTGGCGAAGGTTTAAAATAAGGCTAACCAATCGAAAAGAAGGGGATGATTTTTGGTAATATCGGCGATAAAAGCGACTCTTTCTTGTAGAAAATTGCCCAGTTGAAGGTGAAGAAATTAATGTTTTTAGCCAATTTTTCGACATTTTTCGTCCGAAGGGTCGAGCTTCAAAACGATACCGATCTCGTGAAAATCCGTCGCCTCTGTCAAAAGTTTTAGGCATGCATACATACATACATTTAAACAGACAAGTGAGATTTATATTATAGATGGAGAAATAAGACCTAGATAGGACTTTGACCCATCCTTACATTGTCAGTGTTTTTTAAAAATCTAATGTTCAAACTTCATTTCATTGTTTTCGTTTTTATTTCTTAACTAACAGGTCCAGTCATAAAATATGTTTGAATGTGATATTTGAATTCATCCGCATTTCCTTGTGGTGGTCGCGGTGTTGGTGTTGTTGTAGTAGTAGTAGTGATATAACTCAATTCTCTATTAATTATTATACTATACCCAATGTATAGCAGCGAGGGCCCGGTCGTAAATATTAATATTTTACTTCGTGATTTTTTTTAAATTTTAAGTCGTAAAATACGCTTTAATATATTTTGATCCATGCATATTTCGCATTTAATATTACACAGCCAATACTCTGTTGATTATTATATTGTACCCAATGTACAGTAATGATTCCAAAATTTAAAAAATATGTATGACTTGGGTGCCATCAGCTAGAATCGAAACTAAAACATATAGCAGTCTATTGTTAGTCATTACCATTTGAGCTATCGTCATATAGATAAGAGTTAGTTAAAAATGAACCGACTTTAACATAATTATATAGTTGCGCATACGCCTACCAAGTTCCATTATTTTTCTATTTTGACCTCTTAGCAGCTATTTTTACCGGCTAAAGGCCAAGTCGAAATTGTTCCACAGGTTCAAATCTCCTATATATAGTGGATTTGGATCTGTGGATTTGGAATATAGGGAAATGAGAAGTTTTAAACTTGTAGATCAAAAATTGACTGACGAGTTTGGTAGAGACCGTTCCACAGACAGACAGACAATGTCACGTACACAGATTTTCATAAAAACTTCAGTTTGTCAAAAACCAATATTTTTGAACGTGTACGATGCACATCTCTCTAAAAATGTTAAATAAAAATTTCGGAGATAGTTCTAGAAATGTAAGCCATGTTTAGTTTCAGAAACATTTCAGATGGTTCGTTGTTCTAAACAAGTCTTGAGAGGTAACTGGTTTGCAGTAGACAGAATAGTTTCCGATGGTTCGTTGTTACACACAAATCCTGAGAGGTGACTTGTTTGCTGTAGACAGTTCCACAGAGCAAAATATTCTTACCGTGTCGAGACGGAAAAAAAATGCGAAATTGCTACAGAAAATATTTAATATTTATGGAGCAATTTTTGGTTTCTGATTGGTTGGTAGCAGAACGTGAATTAATTCGATTCGTCAGTTCCTAGCAGCATCGTTTATAAATAGAATCGTCCGACTGTGTGGGATCATACCCCATCACTCGTCTGATGGGGAGGTCTCCTCGCGGCTTCGGCTGCAGGGAGACAGGGTAGTACACGTCAAGGATTCGTCACTTGACACTCAGCCCAACAGGTGAGGGGCCGGGAACCGGCCCAGCACCTGTTAGACTGAGGTACACCGCCTGGGTAATACCTAGGAGGTCCACCCTCCCAGGCCATGCCACCGGGCTTTCCGGTGGGGCAAGTTTATTGCTTGCTGCCTGAGGCGCCCCGACCGGGGAATGCCGACGGGGTTATTCAGGCAATTTTTAAAATTGCAGGAGTGCCCCTTCTTTAGGGGAGCCTGCGGGGTTCCCACTTTCCGGCCTTGTGCCACATTTTGCTGATGTGGGCAGCAAATAAATATCTACCCATCACTCGTCTGATGGGGAGGTCCCCTCGCGGCTTCGGCTGCAGGGAGACAGGGTAGTACACGTCAAGGATTCGTCACTTGACACTCAACCCAACAGGTGAGGGGCCGGCCCAGCACCTGTTTGACTGAGGTACGCCGCCTGGGTACTACCTAGGAGGTCCATCCTCCCAGGCCTTGCCACCGGGCTTTCCGGTGGGGCAAGTTAATTGCTTGTCGCCTGAGGCGCACTTACCGGGGAATGCCGACGGGGGTGCCCAGGCAATTTTTGATGAGGCAAGAGTGTCCCTCCTTTAGGGGAGCTTGCCTATTTCCACCTTCCGGCCTTGTGCCACATTTTGGTGTGGTGGACACCAAATAAATAGCTACCCCATTATACGTCCAAAATATTGCAAGATAGTGAATAAAGTATCAGAAAATATTCAATCCAGAAGTTTCCAGTTTAGGCTTCGCTTACAAAGCAAACTGGCCCCATACTAAAAATTAAACCAATCGTAAGTTTTTAAGTGTTTAATAATTTAATTTCGTACATAATAAACCTAGTGCGTTCGTTTGGGGAAAAGAAATTTCATCCCCACGTTGTTACAGGTCGGCCATCTTGGGTACCGTCAAAATAAACTTTTTGTTGGAAACATCGGATGGAAATCACATTTGACGATTTGATGAGAAAGAAATGTTTTATGAAAACATAAAACATAAAATTGTCATCCCATTAACGAAACGGCTGTAATTAAGAGATCCAAGATGAAATAAACAAGAGTTTTATAAAAGAAAAAATGTAAGTCTTTGAATTTCAACAAAATTTTGTACTGTATTTGCTCTGCACTTATAAAATAGATACATTGAGATTTACTCGAAATTAACGGTGATTCAGTTTTTATCATAACAGTCTCAACCCGTTAAATGAAAACGGTATACATTGAAATTAACAATATTTCAAAAATAAAAAAATTATAAAATATATATTTCTCTTAATCTAACTATTTGTCTCTCTGTTTCACTTTTTCTCGGAAACTACTGTGCTGATATAGCTGATAGTTTGTATTAACTTTCGCTATGATAAAGTGCAGCGAATTAAGTATTATGGTATTTGTTCGATGTACAGTAAAGGATTAATAGGGATTGGTCACCATATTATCACATTTACTCTAGAAGTTTTGATGACAAAACGTTGAATAATATATTGTTGAGGTTTCAGTTGGATATCTATTATGGTTAAATATCATTGACACACTGGTTCTTATCTGATCACTGAATTTAAGCAACGTTGATTTCGGTCAGCATTTAGATGAGTGACTATTTGAAAATGCGAGATGCTATTAGCAAATACTTCATCCAAATGCATAAATGTTGCTTGTCCAGAACCTCCCACCTTTTTGAAAAAATAAAAAAATAAAAATATGCATGATTTATGCAGCCATGATAAAAAGAAAATATCTTACACACCAAAAAAAGAAAAATCACGTATAATCAAATAGTTTTATTTTTAAATAAGTAAATCAAATTTTATGATTAAAACCGAGATTTTAGAAAGCCATTTTTTAATACGAGGAGAGAGAATATTAGAAAAACTCAAATTCGCTTTATAAAAATATTTGCTTTACAAAAATAAAACTTACGAGAATTTGGATGTAAAATATTTTCTTCCCGTCACGGGTATATACTAGGTTGGTGTAAAAATAATGTCGTTTTTTTTTTTTTTTTACATGAAGTTGAACGTAAAAAAAAACATTATTTTTATACCAACCTAATACATCACACATAATTTTTTGTTTATTCATATAGGATGAATTTTGGACAAGCGCCAAATAAACTGTTGGGAGTATAACTGGCGTCGGACTAGCATCTTGTCGTGGGGGCATGATTCTCGCCTTCTATTCGGCTATATTTTCCTTTTCAGTATATAAACAATTTTGCGCTGTTCTTGCATTGAAAGCTAGGAGTCGACTGATATAAAATTCATATCGTGGGGATGTTTTTTTTTATTTTTACAAAAGCTTTCTGGATTTATAGCTACTAACTTAATTGATTTGAAATAACAGCAAACGAAAGTATGGAATAAAATTTATAGTCACGTGGTGAAGAAATTATGAATGACGTCATCACGAGACACCGATAACTTGAGAAAGAAGAGACACTGCTTGCTACCTTTGTTAATAGTATAAACTGAACCAAATAACCTGAACAGACTTTTCACACGAATACCCTTTCATAAAAAAGGGTGCACATATGTGCAACGAGAGCATCATGGGAATTTTTTTTTTCTTTTTTCAGAAAAATAACTAAATAATATTTAGGGGGGGCTTAGAAATTTTATCTATGCATTCAAATTTTTATTTAGGCATTCAAAATTTTATTTTATTCATTTATTTATTTTTTTCGGGGGGGTCAATTACAATTCTTTGATATTTCTCTGTGTTCAGAATTGCGATTATTTACTGTCAAAATAAGAACAAATAAAAAATATTTTTAGTTTTAACTTTAGAAAAGATTTTTATCTTTAAAAAATGAGGGTGAGGGAGCAGAGCGCAGATAAGGAGAGTCTGGTTCGCACCATTCTCCAGAGTATAAGTGCAAATGAACCCAATAACCTCAACAGACCTTAACATCAAACCATTCAAAATAACTCTCACTATCCTTAGAGCATCATGGGATATGTTATTTGTGAATAAAAACGTTTTCGTTTTTCAAATTATCTTTACTTAAAACTTTTATCTAAACATTCAAAATATTTTTTTTTACTTTTAGTATTAACTTTAATATCGATTTTGTCTTTGTACTTTTTCTTTTTTCTTCCATTTATTTTTGATTGGGGGTATTTATTGATGTAATGTTTGTCTCTCTCTTCTGAAAAGTTTGAAATATCATTTTCATTGTTAACCATATTGATTAAATGGACGTATCTTACTTTAGAAGCTCTATAAGAGGATCTGTCGATACGTCCATGCTTCAGTTTGAAATAGCATTTCCGTCAGTCTGTCACACTTCTTTTTTTCTTCTTTTTTTTGTGTTATAACTAGGTCTATGACAACAGCACATTTTTTTTTCAAGACGCAATTAATACAACCGAGAACTACATAAAAATATATAAGATATAAATGAATATATACCTGAGAATCAAAACAAGGAAAAGAATATGCTGTTGTCATAGCCCTAGTTATACTCACCCTCAACGAGACCTATTGCGACTGAGACGTAAAGCGCTACTGTGAATTGGGGATGAGATTTATTGAAACATCTGAAGTGTCCAGCGAAATTTTTATTCACATTACATTTAAATTTCTGCATGTTCGTACAGTCTTGAAAATAGGGAACAGGAAGAGAAATCTAGAAGCAAGCAGTTCAAGAGCAAAACAGCTATTTAAAATAGAATTTTCGTTAGTCTGTCATACTTAAATTCAGAAGACAATTTTCGTCGTTCATTCACGCTTAATTTTAAAATAGCATCTTCGTCGGTCTGTCACATTTTAATTTTGGCATAACATTTTCGTTGGTCTTTCAAATATCATCTTCGCCAGTTTGTGATGCTTAAGTTTGAAATAGCATTTTCATCAATCTGTCACGCTTAAGTTTGAAATAGCATTTTAATCGGGCTGCCATGCTTAAAATTGCATGTTGCTTTTGTCTATCACATATAAGTTCTAAATAGCATTTTTGTAGGTCTGTTATGCTGAAGTCTGAAATAGCATTATTAAATTGCTATACGTGTATACACATCAAAAGAATGTGCACTTTTGTTATTTCTCTCTCCCTCTTTTCGTCTGTAGTAAAAATAAATAAATAAAACTTCCTTAAATTGCCTTTCTAAATCGTTTAGTATTGTTCCTTTTTTTCTGGCGTTATTACCATTGTTACCATTGTTTTCAGTCTAGCTGAATTTCACGGCACTGGCTTTGGCCAATTGCCATGAGAAATTCTACCGAATTCTAAAGGAAGAAAATGCAATTCATAATATATGCTATTAATACTCTTATTGAAAGCCCTTTGCTTGTGTGTATATAATATATATATATATATATATATATATATATATATATATATATATGTGTGTGTATATATATATGTGTGTATATATATATGTGTGTGTATATATATATATATGCATATATATGTGTGTGTGTATATATATATGTGTGTATATATATATGTGTGTGTGTATATATATATATGCATATATATGTGTGTGTATATATATATATGTGTATATTTATATGTGTATATATATGTGTGTATATATATGTGTGTATAGATATATGTGTATAGATATATGTGTATATATTTACATGTGTATATATATGTATATATATGTGTGTATATATGCATATATGTGTATATATATGTGTATATATATGCATATCTATATGTATATATAAGTGTGTATATATATATGTGTGTATATATATGTATATATATTTGTATATATATGTATATATATGTGTATATATATGTATATATATATGTATGCATATATATATATGTGTGTGTATATATGTATATGTATATATATGTGTATATATATGTATGCATATATATATATGTGTGTGTATATATGTATATGTATATATATGTATATGTATATATATGTATATATATGTATGTATATGTATGTATATATATGTATATGTATATCTGTATATATATGTATATATATATGTTTATATATGTATATATATGTATATATATGCGTATATATATGTACATATATATGTGTGTATATATGTGTATATATGTATGCATGTATATATATATATATATATATATATATATATATATATATATATATATATATATATACATAAGGGTTTACTTCACAAGATTTCCAGCTACGGTATAACTGGAAATGTTTTCTCAATCATTAAATCATTTCTCTCCAATAGGCTCATAAGAGTAGTGGTAGATGGACAAAAATCGGAGGCCTGCAATATAAATGCTGGAGTCCCTCAGGGGTCAATCCTGGGCCCAACTCTCTTCCTGATCTACATCAATGACCTCCCTAAACACATACTTAAATCATTCGTTGACATCTATGCTGATGACACGACCATCTACGGCAACACATCAAAGGCTGTAAATGACAAAATTCTCTCTGATTCTCTCTCCTCTGATCTCGAGCGCGTGGTTCAGTGGGGGAAGATGTGGCTGGTTACCTTTAATGCATCCGAAACCAAACTCATATCCTTACATCATCAACGCTCTGATCCCCAGCTGGCATTAATTGTGATGGATGCCTCTCGTCTGGGTGAGGCCCCGTGTTTTGACAAGCTTCTGGGTTTGATCTGAAATGGAACACGTACATCAAGTCTGTTGCCAAGGTCGCTGGAAAGATGGTGGGATCCTTCTACCGCTCCAAAAAAAATCTCACTACTGATGCAATTCTCTATCTA